>NC_084983.1:0-170000 GCF_963691925.1 Scomber scombrus
GTGCTTGATTTTGCTCGTTTTTCAATCAGCCCGCCCCCTGGCCCCTTTTAGCAAAGATTTGGGAAAATCCGAATTTTTGACTTTTTCGACACTACCGGCCTTGTCGTTTTTTTCAATTTTTGCCCACTTTGGAAAATCCTTCAAAATTTTCACACAACGCCCCAACTGTGCTTGATTTTGCTCCTTTCTGACTCAGTCCGCCCCCCTGGCCCCTTTTAGCAAGGTTTGGGAAAATCCCCATTTTTGACTTTTTCGACACTACCGGACCTGTCTTTTTTTTCAAATTTTGCCCGGTTTGGAAAATCCTTCACAATTTTCCCAAAACGCCCCAACTGTGCTTTATTTTGCTCGTTTTTCAATCAGCCCGCCCCCTGGCCCCTTTTAGCAAAGATTTGGGAAAATCCCCATTTTTGACTTTTTCGACACTACCGGCCCTGTCGTTTTTTCAAATTTTGCCCGGTTTGGAAAATCCTTCACAATTTTCACACAACGCCCCAACTGTGCTTGATTTTGCTCCTTTCTCACTCAGCCCGTCCCCCTGGCCCCTTTTAGCAAGGATTTGGGAAAATCCCCATTTTTGACTTTTTCGACACTACCGGCCCTGTCGTTTTTTTCAAATTTTGCCCACTTTGGAAAATCCTTCACAATTTCCCCAAAACGCCCCAACTGTGCTTGATTTTGCTCCTTTCTGACTCAGTCCGCCCCCCTGGCCCCTTTTAGCAAGGTTTGGGAAAATCCCCATTTTTGACTTTTTCGACACTACCGGCCCTGTTGTTTTTTTCAAATTTTGCCCGGTTGGAAAATCCTTCACAATTTTCTCAAAACGCCCCAACTGTGCTTGATTTTGCTCCTTTCTGACTCAGTCCGCCCCCTGGCCCCTTTTAGCAAGGTTTGGGAAAATCCCCATTTTTGACTTTTTCGACACTACCGGCCCTGTCTTTTTTTCAAATTTTGCCCGGTTTGGAAAATCCTTCACAATTTTCACAAACGCCCCAACTGTGCTTGATTTTGCTCGTTTTCACTCAGCCCCCCCCTCTGGCCTCTTTAAGCAAAGTTTGTGAAAATCCCCATTTTGACTTTTTCGACACTACCGGCCCTGTCGTTTTTTTTCAATTTTTACCCACTTTGGAAAATCCTTCACAATTTTCACACAACGCCCCAACTGTGCTTGATTTTGCTCCTTTCTCACTCAGCCCGCCCCCCTGGCCCCTTTTAGCAAGGATTTGGGAAAATCCCCATTTTTGACTTTTTCGACACTACCGGCCCTGTCGTATTTTTCAAATTTTGCCCGGTTTGGAAAATCCTTCACAATTTTCACACAACGCCCCAACTGTGCTTGATTTTGCTCCTTTCTCACTCAGTCCGCCCCCTGGCCCCTTTTAGCAAGGTTTGGGAAAATCCGCATTTTTGACTTTTTCAACACTACCGGCCCTGTCGTTTTTTTCAACTTTTGGCCGGTTTGGAAAATCCTTCACAATTTTCACAAAACGCCCCAACTGTGCTTGATTTTGCTCGTTTTTCAATCAGCCCGCCCCCTGGCCCCTTTTAGCAAAGATTTGGGAAAATCCGAATTTTTGACTTTTTCGACACTACCGGCCTTGTCGTTTTTTTCAATTTTTGCCCACTTTGGAAAATCCTTCAAAATTTTCACACAACGCCCCAACTGTGCTTGATTTTGCTCCTTTCTGACTCAGTCCGCCCCCCTGGCCCCTTTTAGCAAGGTTTGGGAAAATCCGCATTTTTGACTTTTTCGACACTACCGGCCCTGTCTTTTTTTCAAATTTGCCCGGTTTGGAAAATCCTTCACAATTTTCCCAAAACGCCCCAACTGTGCTTGATTTTGCTCATTTCTGACTCAGTCCGCCCCCCTGGCCCCTTTTAGCAAGGTTTGGGAAAATCCCCATTTTTGACTTTTTCGACACTACCGGCCCTGTCGTTTTTTTCAATTTTTGCCCACTTTGGAAAATCCTTCAAAATTTTCACACAACGCCCCAACTGTGCTTGATTTTGCTCCTTTTTCACTCAGCCCCCCCTCTGGCCTCTTTAAGCAAAGTTTGTGAAAATCCCCATTTTTGACTTTTTCGACACTACCGGCCCTGTCGTTTTTTTCAATTTTTGCCCACTTTGGAAAATCCTTCACAATTTTCACACAACGCCCCAACTGTGCTTGATTTTGATCCTTTTTCACTCAGCCCCCCCCCCTGGCCCCTTTTAGCAAGGATTTGGGAAAATCCCCATTTTTGACTTTTTCGACACTACCGGCCTTGTCGTTTTTTTCAAATTTTGCCCGGTTTGGAAAATCCTTCACAATTTTCCCAAAACGCCCCAACTGTGCTTGATTTTGCTCCTTTCTGACTCAGTCCGCCCCCCTGGCCCCTTTTAGCAAGGTTTGGGAAAATCCCCATTTTTGACTTTTTCGACACTACCGGACCTGTCTTTTTTTCAAATTTTGCCCGGTTTGGAAAATCCTTCACAATTTTCCCAAAACGCCCCAACTGTGCTTGATTTTGCTCATTTCTGACTCAGTCCGCCCCCCTGGCCCCTTTTAGCAAGGTTTGGGAAAATCCCCATTTTTGATTTTTTCGACACTACCGGCCCTGTCGTTTTTTTCAAATTTTGCCCGGTTTGGAAAATCCTTCACAATTTTCTCAAAACGCCCCAACTGTGCTTGATTTTGCTCCTTTCTGACTCAGTCCGCCCCCCTGGCCCCTTTTAGCAAGGTTTGGGAAAATCCCCATTTTTGACTTTTTCGACACTACCGGCCCTGTCGTTTTTTTCAATTTTTGCCGACGTTGGAAAATCCTTCACAATTTTCACACAACGCCCCAACTGTTCTTGATTTTGCTCCTTTCTCACTCAGTCCGCCCCCTGGCCCCTTTTAGCAAGGTTTGGGAAAATCCGCATTTTTGACTTTTTCAACACTACCGGCCCTGTCGTTTTTTTCAACTTTTGGCCGGTTTGGAAAATCCTTCACAATTTTCACAAAACGCCCCAACTGTGCTTGATTTTGCTCGTTTTTCAATCAGCCCGCCCCCTGGCCCCTTTTAGCAAAGATTTGGGAAAATCCGAATTTTTGACTTTTTCGACACTACCGGCCTTGTCGTTTTTTTCAATTTTTGCCCACTTTGGAAAATCCTTCAAAATTTTCACACAACGCCCCAACTGTGCTTGATTTTGCTCCTTTCTGACTCAGTCCGCCCCCTGGCCCCTTTTAGCAAGGTTTGGGAAAATCCCCATTTTTGACTTTTTCGACACTACCGGACCTGTCTTTTTTTTCAAATTTTGCCCGGTTTGGAAAATCCTTCACAATTTTCCCAAAACGCCCCAACTGTGCTTTATTTTGCTCGTTTTTCAATCAGCCCGCCCCCTGGCCCCTTTTAGCAAAGATTTGGGAAAATCCGCATTTTTGACTTTTTCGACACTACCGGCCCTGTCTTTTTTTTCAAATTTGCCCGGTTTGGAAAATCCTTCACAATTTTCCCAAAACGCCCCAACTGTGCTTGATTTTGCTCATTTCTGACTCAGTCCGCCCCCCTGGCCCCTTTTAGCAAGGTTTGGGAAAATCCCCATTTTTGACTTTTTCGACACTACCGGCCCTGTCGTTTTTTCAATTTTTGCCGACGTTGGAAAATCCTTCACAATTTTCACACAACGCCCCAACTGTGCTTGATTTTGCTCCTTTCTCACTCAGTCCGCCCCCTGGCCCCTTTTAGCAAGGTTTGGGAAAATCCGCATTTTTGACTTTTTCAACACTACCGGCCCTGTCGTTTTTTTCAACTTTTGGCCGGTTTGGAAAATCCTTCACAATTTTCACAAAACGCCCCAACTGTGCTTGATTTTGCTCGTTTTTCAATCAGCCCGCCCCCTGGCCCCTTTTAGCAAAGATTTGGGAAAATCCGAATTTTTGACTTTTTCGACACTACCGGCCTTGTCGTTTTTTTCAATTTTTGCCCACTTTGGAAAATCCTTCAAAATTTTCACACAACGCCCCAACTGTGCTTGATTTTGCTCCTTTCTGACTCAGTCCGCCCCCCTGGCCCCTTTTAGCAAGGTTTGGGAAAATCCCCATTTTTGACTTTTTCGACACTACCGGACCTGTCTTTTTTTTCAAATTTTGCCCGGTTTGGAAAATCCTTCACAATTTTCCCAAAACGCCCCAACTGTGCTTTATTTTGCTCGTTTTTCAATCAGCCCGCCCCCTGGCCCCTTTTAGCAAAGATTTGGGAAAATCCCCATTTTTGACTTTTTCGACACTACCGGCCCTGTCGTT
Organism: Scomber scombrus; assembly: GCF_963691925.1. Taxonomy (NCBI): domain Eukaryota; kingdom Metazoa; phylum Chordata; class Actinopteri; order Scombriformes; family Scombridae; genus Scomber; species Scomber scombrus. Next base: position 4,271 of record NC_084983.1, read on the forward strand.
TTTTTCAAATTTTGCCCGGTTTGGAAAATCCTTCACAATTTTCACACAACGCCCCAACTGTGCTTGATTTTGCTCCTTTCTCACTCAGCCCGTCCCCCTGGCCCCTTTTAGCAAGGATTTGGGAAAATCCCCATTTTTGACTTTTTCGACACTACCGGCCCTGTCGTTTTTTTCAAATTTTGCCCACTTTGGAAAATCCTTCACAATTTCCCCAAAACGCCCCAACTGTGCTTGATTTTGCTCCTTTCTGACTCAGTCCGCCCCCCTGGCCCCTTTTAGCAAGGTTTGGGAAAATCCCCATTTTTGACTTTTTCGACACTACCGGCCCTGTTGTTTTTTTCAAATTTTGCCCGGTTTGGAAAATCCTTCACAATTTTCTCAAAACGCCCCAACTGTGCTTGATTTTGCTCCTTTCTGACTCAGTCCGCCCCCTGGCCCCTTTTAGCAAGGTTTGGGAAAATCCCCATTTTTGACTTTTTCGACACTACCGGCCCTGTCTTTTTTTTCAAATTTTGCCCGGTTTGGAAAATCCTTCACAATTTTCACAAAACGCCCCAACTGTGCTTGATTTTGCTCGTTTTTCACTCAGCCCCCCCCTCTGGCCTCTTTAAGCAAAGTTTGTGAAAATCCCCATTTTTGACTTTTTCGACACTACCGGCCCTGTCGTTTTTTTCAATTTTTACCCACTTTGGAAAATCCTTCACAATTTTCACACAACGCCCCAACTGTGCTTGATTTTGCTCCTTTCTCACTCAGCCCGCCCCCCTGGCCCCTTTTAGCAAGGATTTGGGAAAATCCCCATTTTTGACTTTTTCGACACTACCGGCCCTGTCGTATTTTTCAAATTTTGCCCGGTTTGGAAAATCCTTCACAATTTTCACACAACGCCCCAACTGTGCTTGATTTTGCTCCTTTCTCACTCAGTCCGCCCCCTGGCCCCTTTTAGCAAGGTTTGGGAAAATCCGCATTTTTGACTTTTTCAACACTACCGGCCCTGTCGTTTTTTTCAACTTTTGGCCGGTTTGGAAAATCCTTCACAATTTTCACAAAACGCCCCAACTGTGCTTGATTTTGCTCGTTTTTCAATCAGCCCGCCCCCTGGCCCCTTTTAGCAAAGATTTGGGAAAATCCGAATTTTTGACTTTTTCGACACTACCGGCCTTGTCGTTTTTTTCAATTTTTGCCCACTTTGGAAAATCCTTCAAAATTTTCACACAACGCCCCAACTGTGCTTGATTTTGCTCCTTTCTGACTCAGTCCGCCCCCCTGGCCCCTTTTAGCAAGGTTTGGGAAAATCCGCATTTTTGACTTTTTCGACACTACCGGCCCTGTCTTTTTTTTCAAATTTGCCCGGTTTGGAAAATCCTTCACAATTTTCCCAAAACGCCCCAACTGTGCTTGATTTTGCTCATTTCTGACTCAGTCCGCCCCCCTGGCCCCTTTTAGCAAGGTTTGGGAAAATCCCCATTTTTGACTTTTTCGACACTACCGGCCCTGTCGTTTTTTTCAATTTTTGCCCACTTTGGAAAATCCTTCAAAATTTTCACACAACGCCCCAACTGTGCTTGATTTTGCTCCTTTTTCACTCAGCCCCCCCCTCTGGCCTCTTTAAGCAAAGTTTGTGAAAATCCCCATTTTTGACTTTTTCGACACTACCGGCCCTGTCGTTTTTTTCAATTTTTGCCCACTTTGGAAAATCCTTCACAATTTTCACACAACGCCCCAACTGTGCTTGATTTTGATCCTTTTTCACTCAGCCCCCCCCCCTGGCCCCTTTTAGCAAGGATTTGGGAAAATCCCCATTTTTGACTTTTTCGACACTACCGGCCTTGTCGTTTTTTTCAAATTTTGCCCGGTTTGGAAAATCCTTCACAATTTTCCCAAAACGCCCCAACTGTGCTTGATTTTGCTCCTTTCTGACTCAGTCCGCCCCCCTGGCCCCTTTTAGCAAGGTTTGGGAAAATCCCCATTTTTGACTTTTTCGACACTACCGGACCTGTCTTTTTTTTCAAATTTTGCCCGGTTTGGAAAATCCTTCACAATTTTCCCAAAACGCCCCAACTGTGCTTGATTTTGCTCATTTCTGACTCAGTCCGCCCCCCTGGCCCCTTTTAGCAAGGTTTGGGAAAATCCCCATTTTTGATTTTTTCGACACTACCGGCCCTGTCGTTTTTTTCAAATTTTGCCCGGTTTGGAAAATCCTTCACAATTTTCTCAAAACGCCCCAACTGTGCTTGATTTTGCTCCTTTCTGACTCAGTCCGCCCCCCTGGCCCCTTTTAGCAAGGTTTGGGAAAATCCCCATTTTTGACTTTTTCGACACTACCGGCCCTGTCGTTTTTTTCAATTTTTGCCGACGTTGGAAAATCCTTCACAATTTTCACACAACGCCCCAACTGTGCTTGATTTTGCTCCTTTCTCACTCAGTCCGCCCCCTGGCCCCTTTTAGCAAGGTTTGGGAAAATCCGCATTTTTGACTTTTTCAACACTACCGGCCCTGTCGTTTTTTTCAACTTTTGGCCGGTTTGGAAAATCCTTCACAATTTTCACAAAACGCCCCAACTGTGCTTGATTTTGCTCGTTTTTCAATCAGCCCGCCCCCTGGCCCCTTTTAGCAAAGATTTGGGAAAATCCGAATTTTTGACTTTTTCGACACTACCGGCCTTGTCGTTTTTTTCAATTTTTGCCCACTTTGGAAAATCCTTCAAAATTTTCACACAACGCCCCAACTGTGCTTGATTTTGCTCCTTTCTGACTCAGTCCGCCCCCCTGGCCCCTTTTAGCAAGGTTTGGGAAAATCCCCATTTTTGACTTTTTCGACACTACCGGACCTGTCTTTTTTTTCAAATTTTGCCCGGTTTGGAAAATCCTTCACAATTTTCCCAAAACGCCCCAACTGTGCTTTATTTTGCTCGTTTTTCAATCAGCCCGCCCCCTGGCCCCTTTTAGCAAAGATTTGGGAAAATCCGCATTTTTGACTTTTTCGACACTACCGGCCCTGTCTTTTTTTTCAAATTTGCCCGGTTTGGAAAATCCTTCACAATTTTCCCAAAACGCCCCAACTGTGCTTGATTTTGCTCATTTCTGACTCAGTCCGCCCCCCTGGCCCCTTTTAGCAAGGTTTGGGAAAATCCCCATTTTTGACTTTTTCGACACTACCGGCCCTGTCGTTTTTTTCAATTTTTGCCCACTTTGGAAAATCCTTCAAAATTTTCACACAACGCCCCAACTGTGCTTGATTTTGCTCCTTTTTCACTCAGCCCCCCCCTCTGGCCTCTTTAAGCAAAGTTTGTGAAAATCCCCATTTTTGACTTTTTCGACACTACCGGCCCTGTCGTTTTTTTCAATTTTTGCCCACTTTGGAAAATCCTTCACAATTTTCACACAACGCCCCAACTGTGCTTGATTTTGATCCTTTTTCACTCAGCCCCCCCCCCTGGCCCCTTTTAGCAAGGATTTGGGAAAATCCCCATTTTTGACTTTTTCGACACTACCGGCCTTGTCGTTTTTTTCAAATTTTGCCCGGTTTGGAAAATCCTTCACAATTTTCCCAAAACGCCCCAACTGTGCTTGATTTTGCTCCTTTCTGACTCAGTCCGCCCCCCTGGCCCCTTTTAGCAAGGTTTGGGAAAATCCCCATTTTTGACTTTTTCGACACTACCGGCCCTGTCGTTTTTTTCAAATTTTGCCCGGTTTGGAAAATCCTTCACAATTTTCACAAAACGCCCCAACTGTGTTTCACTCAGCCCCCCCCCTCTGGCCTCTTTAAGCAAAGTTTGGGAAAATCCCCATTTTTGACTTTTTCGTCAACTACAGGCCCTGTCGTTTTTTTCAATTTTTGCCCACTTTGGAAAATCCTTCACAATTTTCACACAACGCCCCAACTGTGCTTGATTTTGCTCCTTTCTCACTCAGCCCGCCCCCCTGGCCCCTTTTAGCAAGGATTTGGGAAAATCCCCATTTTTGACTTTTTCGACACTACCGGCCTTGTCGTATTTTTCAAATTTTGCCCGGTTTGGAAAATCCTTCACAATTTTCCCAAAACGCCCCAACTGTGCTTGATTTTGCTCCTTTCTGACTCAGTCCCCCCCCCTGGCCCCTTTTAGCAAGGATTTGGGAAAATCCCCATTTTTGACTTTTTCGACACTACCGGCCTTGTCGTTTTTTTCAAATTTTGCCCGGTTTGGAAAATCCTTCACAATTTTCCCAAAACGCCCCAACTGTGCTTGATTTTGCTCCTTTCTGACTCAGTCCGCCCCCCTGGCCCCTTTTAGCAAGGTTTGGGAAAATCCCCATTTTTGACTTTTTCGACACTACCGGCCCTGTCGTTTTTTTCAAATTTTGCCCGGTTTGGAAAATCCTTCACAATTTTCACAAAACGCCCCAACTGTGCTTGATTTTGCTCCTTTTTCACTCAGCCCCCCCCCTCTGGCCTCTTTAAGCAAAGTTTGGGAAAATCCCCATTTTTGACTTTTTCGTCAACTACCGGCCCTGTCGTTTTTTTCAATTTTTGCCCACTTTGGAAAATCCTTCACAATTTTCACACAACGCCCCAACTGTGCTTGATTTTGCTCCTTTCTCACTCAGCCCGCCCCCCTGGCCCCTTTTAGCAAGGATTTGGGAAAATCCCCATTTTTGACTTTTTCGACACTACCGGCCTTGTCGTATTTTTCAAATTTTGCCCGGTTTGGAAAATCCTTCACAATTTTCCCAAAACGCCCCAACTGTGCTTGATTTTGCTCCTTTCTGACTCAGTCCGCCCCCCTGGCCCCTTTTAGCAAGGTTTGGGAAAATCCCACTTTTTGACTTTTTTGACACTACCGGACCTGTCGTTTTTTTCAAATTTTGCCCGGTTTGGAAAATCCTTCACAATTTTCTCAAAACGCCCCAACTGTGCTTGATTTTGCTCCTTTCTGACTCAGTCCGCCCCCCTGGCCCCTTTTAGCAAGGTTTGGGAAAATCCGCATTTTTGACTTTTTCAACACTACCGGCCCTGTCGTTTTTTTCAACTTTTGGCCGGTTTGGAAAATCCTTCACAATTTTCCCAAAACGCCCCAACTGTGCTTGATTTTGCTCGTTTTTCAATCAGCCCGCCCCCTGGCCCCTTTTAGCAAAGATTTGGGAAAATCCGAATTTTTGACTTTTTCGACACTACCTGCCTTGTCGTTTTTTTCAAATTTTGCCCACTTTGGAAAATCCTTCAAAATTTTCACACAACGCCCCAACTGTGCTTGATTTTGCTCCTTTCTGACTCAGTCCGCCCCCCTGGCCCCTTTTAGCAAGGTTTGGGAAAATCCGCATTTTTGACTTTTTCGACACTACCGGCCCTGTCTTTTTTTTCAAATTTTGCCCGGTTTGGAAAATCCTTCACAATTTTCACAAAACGCCCCAACTGTGCTTGATTTTGCTCATTTTTCACTCAGCCCCCCCCCTCTGGCCTCTTTAAGCAAAGTTTGTGAAAATCCCCATTTTTGACTTTTTCGACACTACCGGCCCTGTCTTTTTTTTCAAATTTTGCCCGGTTTGGAAAATCCTTCACAATTTTCCCAAAACGCCCCAACTGTGCTTGATTTTGCTCCTTTCTGACTCAGTCCGCCGCCTGGCCCCTTTTAGCAAGGTTTGGGAAAATCCCCATTTTTGACTTTTTCGACACTACCGGACCTGTCTTTTTTTTCAAATTTTGCCCGGTTTGGAAAATCCTTCACAATTTTCACAAAACGCCCCAACTGTGCTTTATTTTGCTCGTTTTTCAATCAGCCCGCCCCCTGGCCCCTTTTAGCAAAAATTTGGGAAAATCCCCATTTTTGACTTTTTCGACACTACCGTCCCTGTCGTTTTTTTCAATTTTTGCCCACGTTGGAAAATCCTTCACAATTTTCACACAACGCCCCAACTGTGCTTGATTTTGCTCCTTTCTCACTCAGTCCGCCCCCCTGGCCCCTTTTAGCAAGGTTTGGGAAAATCCGCATTTTTGACTTTTTCAACACTACCGGCCCTGTCGTTTTTTTCAATTTTTGCCCACGTTGGAAAATCCTTCACAATTTTCCCAAAACGCCCCAACTGTGCTTGATTTTGCTCCTTTCTGACTCAGTCCGCCCCCCTGGCCCCTTTTAGCAAGGTTTGGGAAAATCCCCATTTTTGACTTTTTCGACACTACCGGACCTGTTCTTTTTTTCAAATTTTGCCCGGTTTGGAAAATCCTTCACAATTTTCTCAAAACGCCCCAACTGTGCTTGATTTTGCTCCTTTCTGACTCAGTCCGCCCCCTGGCCCCTTTTAGCAAGGTTTGGGAAAATCCCCATTTTTGACTTTTTCGACACTACCGGCCCTGTCTTTTTTTTCAAATTTTGCCCGGTTTGGAAAATCCTTCACAATTTTCACAAAACGCCCCAACTGTGCTTGATTTTGCTCGTTTTTCACTCAGCCCCCCCCTCTGGCCTCTTTAAGCAAAGTTTGTGAAAATCCCCATTTTTGAATTTTTCGACACTACCGGCCCTGTCGTTTTTTTCAATTTTTACCCACTTTGGAAAATCCTTCACAATTTTCACACAACGCCCCAACTGTGCTTGATTTTGCTCCTTTCTCACTCAGCCCGCCCCCCTGGCCCCTTTTAGCAAGGATTTGGGAAAATCCCCATTTTTGACTTTTTCGACACTACCGGCCCTGTAGTTTTATTCAATTTTTGGCCGGTTTGGAAAATCCTTCAGAATTTTCACAAAACGCCCCAACTGTGCTTGATTTTGCTCGTTTTTCAATCAGCCCGCCCCCTGGCCCCTTTTAGCAAAGATTTGGGAAAATCCGAATTTTTGACTTTTTCGACACTACCGGCCCTGTCGTTTTTTTCAATTTTGCCCACTTTGGAAAATCCTTCACAATTTACACAAAACGCCCCAACTGTGCTTGATTTTGCTCGTTTTTCACTCAGCCCCCCCCTCTGGCCTCTTTAAGCAAAGTTTTTGAAAATCCCCATTTTTGACTTTTTCGACACTACCAGCCCTGTCGTTTTTTTCAATTTTTACCCACTTTGGAAAATCCTTCACAATTTTCACACAACGCCCCAACTGTGCTTGATTTTGCTCCTTTCTCACTCAGCCCGCCCCCCTGGCCCCTTTTAGCAAGGATTTGGGAAAATCCCCATTTTTGACTTTTTCGACACTACCGGCCCTGTCGTTTTTTTCAAATTTTGCCCGGTTTGGAAAATCCTTCACAATTTTCTCAAAACGCCCCAACTGTGCTTGATTTTGCTCCTTTCTGACTCAGTCCGCCCCCCCTGGCCCCTTTTAGCAAGGTTTGGGAAAATCCCCATTTTTGACTTTTTCGACACTACCGGCCCTGTCGTTTTTTTCAATTTTTGCCGACGTTGGAAAATCCTTCACAATTTTCACACAACGCCCCAACTGTGCTTGATTTTGCTCCTTTCTCACTCAGTCCGCCCCCTGGCCCCTTTTAGCAAGGTTTGGGAAAATCCGCATTTTTGACTTTTTCGACACTACCGGCCCTGTCTTTTTTTTCAAATTTTGCCCGGTTTGGAAAATCCTTCACAATTTTCCCAAAACGCCCCAACTGTGCTTGATTTTGCTCCTTTCTGACTCAGTCCGCCCCCCTGGCCCCTTTTAGCAAGGTTTGGGAAAATCCCCATTTTTGACTTTTTCGACACTACCGGACCTGTCTTTTTTTTCAAATTTTGCCCGGTTTGGAAAATCCTTCACAATTTTCACAAAACGCCCCAACTGTGCTTTATTTTGCTCGTTTTTCAATCAGCCCGCCCCCTGGCCCCTTTTAGCAAAAATTTGGGAAAATCCCCATTTTTGACTTTTTCGACACTACCGGCCCTGTCGTTTTTTTCAATTTTTGCCCACGTTGGAAAATCCTTCACAATTTTCACACAACGCCCCAACTGTGCTTGATTTTGCTCCTTTCTCACTCAGTCCGCCCCCCTGGCCCCTTTTAGCAAGGTTTGGGAAAATCCGCATTTTTGACTTTTTCAACACTACCGGCCCTGTCGTTTTTTTCAATTTTTGCCCACGTTGGAAAATCCTTCACAATTTTCCCAAAACGCCCCAACTGTGCTTGATTTTGCTCCTTTCTGACTCAGTCCGCCCCCCTGGCCCCTTTTAGCAAGGTTTGGGAAAATCCCCATTTTTGACTTTTTCGACACTACCGGCCCTGTCTTTTTTTTCAAATTTTGCCCGGTTTGGAAAATCCTTCACAATTTTCACAAAACGCCCCAACTGTGCTTGATTTTGCTCGTTTTTCACTCAACGCCCCCCCCTCTGGCCTCTTTAAGCAAAGTTTGTGAAAATCCCCATTTTTGAATTTTTCGACACTACCGGCCCTGTCGTTTTTTTCAATTTTTACCCACTTTGGAAAATCCTTCACAATTTTCACACAACGCCCCAACTGTGCTTGATTTTGCTCCTTTCTCACTCAGCCCGCCCCCCTGGCCCCTTTTAGCAAGGATTTGGGAAAATCCCCATTTTTGACTTTTTCGACACTACCGGCCCTGTCGTTTTTTTCAAATTTTGCCCGGTTTGGAAAATCCTTCACAATTTTCACAAAACGCCCCAACTGTGCTTGATTTTGCTCCTTTTTCACTCAGCCCCCCCCCCTCTGGCCTCTTTAAGCAAAGTTTGTGAAAATCCCCATTTTTGACTTTTTCGTCAACTACCGGCCCTGTCGTTTTTTTCAATTTTTGCCCACTTTGGAAAATCCTTCACAATTTTCACACAACGCCCCAACTGTGCTTGATTTTGCTCCTTTCTCACTCAGCCCGCCCCCCTGGCCCCTTTTAGCAAGGATTTGGGAAAATCCCCATTTTTGACTTTTTCGACACTACCGGCCTTGTCGTATTTTTCAAATTTTGCCCGGTTTGGAAAATCCTTCACAAATTTTCCCAAAACGCCCCAACTGTGCTTTATTTTGCTCGTTTTTCAATCAGCCCGCCCCCTGGCCCCTTTTAGCAAAGATTTGGGAAAATCCCCATTTTTGACTTTTTCGACACTACCGGCCCTGTCGTTTTTTTCAATTTTTGCCCACGTTGGAAAATCCTTCACAATTTTCACACAACGCCCCCAACTGTGCTTGATTTTGCTTTTTTCTGACTCAGCCCCCCCCTCTGCCTCTTTAAGCAAAGTTTGTAAAAATCCCCATTTTTGACTTTATCGACACTACCGGCCCTGTCGTTTTTCTCAATTTTTGCCCACTTTGGAAAATCCTTCACAATTTTCACACAACGCCCCAACTGTGCTTGATTTTGATCCTTTTTCACTCAGCCCGCCCCCCTGGCCCCTTTTAGCAAGGATTTGGGAAAATCCCCATTTTTGACTTTTTCGACACTACCCGGCCTTGTCGTTTTTTTCAAATTTTGCCCCGGTTTGGAAAATCCTTCACAATTTTCCCAAAACGCCCCAACTGTGCTGATTTTGCTCCTTTCTGACTCAGTCCGCCCCCCTGGCCCCTTTAGAAAGGTTTGGGAAAATCCCCATTTTTGACTTTTTCGACACTACCGGACCCTGTCGTTTTTTTCAAATTTTGCCCGGTTTGGAAAATCCTTCACAATTTTCTCAAAACGCCCCAACTGTGCTTGATTTTGCTCCTTTCTGACTCAGTCGGCCCCCCTGGCCCCTTTTAGCAAGGTTTTGGAAAATCCGTATTTTTGACTTTTTTCAACACTACCCCGGCCCTGTCGTTTTTTCAATTTTTGCCCACGTTGGAAAATCCTTCACAATTTTCCCAAAACGCCCCAACTGTGCTTGATTTTGCTCCTTTCTGACTCAGTCCGCCCCCCTGGCCCCTTTTAGCAAGGTTTGGGAAAATCCCCATTTTGACTTTTTCGACACTACCGGCCCTGTCGTTTTTTTAAAATTTTTGCCCACTTTGGAAAATCCTTCACAATTTTCACACAACGCCCCAACTGTGTTTGATTTTGCTTTTTTCTGACTCAGCCCCCCCCCTCTGGCCTCTTTAAGCAAAGTTTGTGAAAATCCCCATTTTTGACTTTTTCGACACTACCGGCCCTGTCGTTTTTTTCAATTTTGCCCACTTTGGAAAATCCTTCACAATTATTCAAACAACATTCACACAACCCCCAACTGTGCTTGATTTTGATCCTTTTTCACTCAGCCCGCCCCCCCTGGCCCCTTTTAGCAAGGATTTGGGAAAATCCCCATTTTTGACTTTTTCGACACTACCGGCCTTGTCGTTTTTTTCAAATTTGCCCGGTTTGGAAAATCCTTCACAATTTTCCCAAAACGCCCCAACTGTGCTTGATTTTGCTCCTTTCTGACTCAGTCGGCCCCCCTGGCCCCTTTTAGCAAGGTTTGGGAAAATCCCCATTTTTGACTTTTTCGACACTACCGGACCTGTCGTTTTTTTCAAATTTTGCCCGGTTTGGAAAATCCTTCACAATTTTCTCAAAACGCCCCAACTGTGCTTGATTTTGCTCCTTTCTGACTCAGTCGGCCGCCCCTGGCCCCTTTTAGCAAGGTTTTGGAAAATCCGCATTTTTGACTTTTTCAACACTACCGCCCTGTCGTTTTTTTCAATTTTTGCCCACGTTGGAAAATCCTTCACAATTTTCCCAAAACGCCCCAACTGTGCTTGATTTTGCTCTTTTCTGACTCAGTCCGCCACCCCCTGGCCCCTTTTAGCAAGGTTTGGGAAAATCCCCATTTTTGACTTTTTCGACACTACCGGACCTGTCGTTTTTTTCAAATTTTGCCCGGTTGGAAAATCCTTCACAATTTTCTCAAAACGCCCCAACTGTGCTTGATTTTGCTCCTTTCTGACTCAGTCGGCCCCCCCTGGCCCCTTTTAGCAAGGTTTTGGAAAATCCGCATTTTTGACTTTTTCAACACTACCGGCCCTGTCGTTTTTTTCAATTTTTGCCCACGTTGGAAAATCCTTCACAATTTTCCCAAAACGCCCCAACTGTGCTTGATTTTGCTCTTTTCTGACTCAGTCCCGCCCCCCCTGGCCCCTTTTAGCAAGGATTTGGGAAAATCTCCAATTTTGACTTTTTCGACACTACCCGGCCCTGTAGTTTTATTCAATTTTTGGCCGGTTTGGAAAATCCTTCAGAATTTTCACAAAACGCCCCAACTGTGCTTGATTTTGCTCGTTTTTCAATCAGCCCGCCCCCTGGCCCCCTTTTAGCAAAGATTTGGAAAATCCGAATTTTTGACTTTTTCGACACTACCGGCCCTGTCGTTTTTTTCAATTTTTGCCCACTTTGGAAAATCCTTCACAATTTTCACACAACGCCCCAACTGTTGCTTGATTTTGCTCCTTTCTCACTCAGTCCGCCCCCCTGGCCCCTTTTAGCAAGGTTGGGAAAATCCGCATTTTGACTTTTTCAACACTACCGGCCCTGTCGTTTTTTCAATTTTTGCCCACGTTGGAAAATCCTTCACAATTTTCCCAGAACGCCCCAACTGTGCTTGATTTTGCTCCTTTCTGACTCAGTCCGCCCCCCTGGCCCCTTTTAGCAAGGTTTGGGAAAATCCCCATTTTTGACTTTTCGACACTACCCGGACCTGTTCTTTTTTTCAAATTTTGCCCCGGTTTGGAAAATCCTTCACAATTTTCTCAAAACGCCCCAACTGTGCTTGATTTTGCTCCTTCTGACTCAGTCCGCCCCCTGGCCCCTTTTAGCAAGGTTTGGGAAAATCCCCATTTTTGACTTTTTCGACACTACCGGCCCTGTCTTTTTTTTCAAATTTTGCCCGGTTTGGAAAATCCTTCACAATTTTCACAAAACGCCCCCAACTGTGCTTGATTTTGCTCGTTTTTCACTCAGCCCCCCCCCTCTGGCCTCTTTAAGCAAAGTTTGTGAAAATCCCCATTTTGAATTTTTCGACACTACCGGCCCTGTCGTTTTTTTCAATTTTTACCCACTTTGGAAAATCCTTCACAATTTTCACACAACGCCCCAACTGTGCTTGATTTTGCTCCTTTCTCACTCAGCCCGCCCACCCTGGCCCCTTTTAGCAAGGATTTGGGAAAATCCCCATTTTTGACTTTTTCGACACTACCGGCCCTGTTGTTTTTTTCAAATTTTGCCCGGTTTGGAAAATCCTTCACAATTTTCTCAAAACGCCCCAACTGTGCTTGATTTGCTCCTTTCTGACTCAGTCCGCCCCCTGGCCCCTTTTAGCAAGGTTTGGGAAAATCCCCATTTTTGACTTTTTCGACACTACCGGCCCTGTCGTTTTTTTCAAATTTTGCCCGGTTTGGAAAAATCCTTCACAATTTTCACAAAACGCCCCAACTGTGCTTGAATTTTGCTCCTTTTTCACTCAGCCCCCCCCCCTCTGCCTCTTTAAGCAAAGTTTGTGAAAATCCCCATTTTTGACTTTTTCGTCAACTACCGGCCCTGTCGTTTTTTTCAATTTTTGCCCACTTTGGAAAATCCTTCACAATTTTCACACAACGCCCCAACTGTGCTTGATTTTGCTCCTTTCTCACTCAGCCCGCCCCCCTGGCCCCTTTTAGCAAGGATTTGGGAAAATCCCCATTTTTGACTTTTTCGACACTACCGGCCTTGTCGTATTTTTCAAATTTTGCCCGGTTTGGAAAATCCTTCACAATTTTCCCAAACGCCCCAACTGTGCTTTATTTTGCTCCTTTCTGACTCAGTCCGCCCCCCTGGCCCCTTTTAGCAAGGTTTGGGAAAATCCCCATTTTTGACTTTTTCGACACTACCGGCCCTGTCGTTTTTTTAAATTTTTGCCCACTTTGGAAAATCCTTCACAATTTTCACACAACGCCCCAACTGTGCTTGATTTTGCTTTTTTCTGACTCAGCCCCCCCCTCTGGCCTCTTTAAGCAAAGTTTGTGAAAATCCCCATTTTTGACTTTTTCGACACTACCGGCCCTGTCGTTTTTTTCAATTTTTGCCCACTTTGGAAAATCCTTCACAATTTTCACACAACGCCCCAACTGTGCTTGATTTTGATCCTTTTTCACTCAGCCCGCCCCCCTGGCCCCTTTTAGCAAGGATTTGGGAAAATCCCCATTTTTGACTTTTTCGACACTACCGGCCTTGTCGTTTTTTTCAAATTTTGCCCGGTTTGGAAAATCCTTCACAATTTTCCCAAAACGCCCCAACTGTGCTTGATTTTGCTCCTTTCTGACTCAGTCGGCCCCCCTGGCCCCTTTTAGCAAGGTTTGGGAAAATCCCCATTTTTGACTTTTTCGACACTACCGGACCTGTCGTTTTTTTCAAATTTTGCCCGGTTTGGAAAATCCTTCACAATTTTCTCAAAACGCCCCAACTGTGCTTGATTTTGCTCCTTTCTGACTCAGTCGGCCCCCCTGGCCCCTTTTAGCAAGGTTTTGGAAAATCCGCATTTTTGACTTTTTCAACACTACCGGCCCTGTCGTTTTTTTCAATTTTTGCCCACGTTGGAAAATCCTTCACAATTTTCCCAAAACGCCCCAACTGTGCTTGATTTTGCTCCTTTCTGACTCAGTCCGCCCCCCTGGCCCCTTTTAGCAAGGATTTGGGAAAATCCCCATTTTTGACTTTTTCGACACTACCGGCCCTGTAGTTTTATTCAATTTTTGGCCGGTTTGGAAAATCCTTCAGAATTTTCACAAAACGCCCCAACTGTGCTTGATTTTGCTCGTTTTTCAATCAGCCCGCCCCCTGGCCCCTTTTAGCAAAGATTTGGGAAAATCCGAATTTTTGACTTTTTCGACACTACCGGCCCTGTCGTTTTTTTCAATTTTTGCCCACTTTGGAAAATCCTTCACAATTTACACAAAACGCCCCAACTGTGCTTGATTTTGCTCGTTTTTCACTCAGCCCCCCCCTCTGGCCTCTTTAAGCAAAGTTTTTGAAAATCCCCATTTTTGACTTTTTCGACACTACCAGCCCTGTCGTTTTTTTCAATTTTTACCCACTTTGGAAAATCCTTCACAATTTTCACACAACGCCCCAACTGTGCTTGATTTTGCTCCTCTCTCACTCAGCCCGCCCCCCTGGCCCCTTTTAGCAAGGATTTGGGAAAATCCCCATTTTTGACTTTTTCGACACTACCGGCCCTGTCGTATTTTTCAAATTTTGCCCGGTTTGGAAAATCCTTCACAATTTTCCCAAAACGCCCCAACTGTGCTTGATTTTGCTCATTTCTGACTCAGTCCGCCCCCCTGGCCCCTTTTAGCAAGGTTTGGGAAAATCCCCATTTTTGACTTTTTCGACACTACCAGCCCTGTCGTTTTTTTCAATTTTTACCCACTTTGGAAAATCCTTCACAATTTTCACACAACGCCCCAACTGTGCTTGATTTTGCTCCTCTCTCACTCAGCCCGCCCCCCTGGCCCCTTTTAGCAAGGATTTGGGAAAATCCCCATTTTTGACTTTTTCGACACTACCGGCCCTGTCGTATTTTTCAAATTTTGCCCGGTTTGGAAAATCCTTCACAATTTTCCCAAAACGCCCCAACTGTGCTTGATTTTGCTCATTTCTGACTCAGTCCGCCCCCCTGGCCCCTTTTAGCAAGGTTTGGGAAAATCCCCATTTTTGATTTTTTCGACACTACCGGCCCTGTCGTTTTTTTCAAATTTTGCCCGGTTTGGAAAATCCTTCACAATTTTCTCAAAACGCCCCAACTGTGCTTGATTTTGCTCCTTTCTGACTCAGTCCGCCCCCCTGGCCCCTTTTAGCAAGGTTTGGGAAAATCCCCATTTTTGACTTTTTCGACACTACCGGCCCTGTCGTTTTTTTCAATTTTTGCCGACGTTGGAAAATCCTTCACAATTTTCACACAACGCCCCAACTGTGCTTGATTTTGCTCCTTTCTCACTCAGTCCGCCCCCTGGCCCCTTTTAGCAAGGTTTGGGAAAATCCGCATTTTTGACTTTTTCAACACTACCGGCCCTGTCGTTTTTTTCAACTTTTGGCCGGTTTGGAAAATCCTTCACAATTTTCACAAAACGCCCCAACTGTGCTTGATTTTGCTCGTTTTTCAATCAGCCCGCCCCCTGGCCCCTTTTAGCAAAGATTTGGGAAAATCCCCATTTTTGACTTTTTCGACACTACCGGCCTTGTCGTTTTTTTCAATTTTTGCCCACTTTGGAAAATCCTTCAAAATTTTCACACAACGCCCCAACTGTGCTTGATTTTGCTCCTTTCTGACTCAGTCCGCCCCCCTGGCCCCTTTTAGCAAGGTTTGGGAAAATCCCCATTTTTGACTTTTTCGACACTACCGGACCTGTCTTTTTTTTCAAATTTTGCCCGGTTTGGAAAATCCTTCACAATTTTCCCAAAACGCCCCAACTGTGCTTTATTTTGCTCGTTTTTCAATCAGCCCGCCCCCTGGCCCCTTTTAGCAAAGATTTGGGAAAATCCCCATTTTTGACTTTTTCGACACTACCGGCCCTGTCGTTTTTTTAAATTTTTGCCCACTTTGGAAAATCCTTCACAATTTTCACACAACGCCCCAACTGTGCTTGATTTTGCTCCTTTCTGACTCAGTCCGCCCCCCTGGCCCCTTTTAGCAAGGTTTGGGAAAATCCCCATTTTTGACTTTTTCGACACTACCGGACCTGTTCTTTTTTTCAAATTTTGCCCGGTTTGGAAAATCCTTCACAATTTTCTCAAAACGCCCCAACTGTGCTTGATTTTGCTCCTTTCTGACTCAGTCCGCCCCCTGGCCCCTTTTAGCAAGGTTTGGGAAAATCCCCATTTTTGACTTTTTCGACACTACCGGCCCTGTCTTTTTTTTCAAATTTTGCCCGGTTTGGAAAATCCTTCACAATTTTCCCAAAACGCCCCAACTGTGCTTGATTTTGCTCATTTCTGACTCAGTCCGCCCCCTGGCCCCTCTTAGCAAGGTTTGGGAAAATCCCCATTTTAGATTTTTTCGACACTACCGGCCCTGTCGTTTTTTTCAATTTTTGCCGACGTTGGAAAATCCTTCACAATTTTCACACAACGCCCCAACTGTGCTTGATTTTGCTCCTTTCTCACTCAGTCCGCCCCCTGGCCCCTTTTAGCAAGGTTTGGGAAAATCCGCATTTTTGACTTTTTCAACACTACCGGCCCTGTCGTTTTTTTTTAACTTTTGGCCGGTTTGGAAAATCCTTCACAATTTTCACAAAACGCCCCAACTGTGCTTGATTTTGCTCGTTTTTCAATCAGCCCGCCCCCTGGCCCCTTTTAGCAAAGATTTGGGAAAATCCGAATTTTTGACTTTTTCGACACTACCGGCCCTGTCGTTTTTTTAAATTTTTGCCCACTTTGGAAAATCCTTCACAATTTTCACACAACGCCCCAACTGTGCTTGATTTTGCTTTTTTCTGACTCAGCCCCCCCCTCTGGCCTCTTTAAGCAAAGTTTGTGAAAATCCCCATTTTTGACTTTTTCGACACTACCGGCCCTGTCGTTTTTTTCAATTTTTGCCCACTTTGGAAAATCCTTCACAATTTTCACACAACGCCCCAACTGTGCTTGATTTTGATCCTTTTTCACTCAGCCCGCCCCCCTGGCCCCTTTTAGCAAGGATTTGGGGAAATCCCCATTTTTGACTTTTTCGACACTACCGGCCTTGTCGTTTTTTTCAAATTTTGCCCGGTTTGGAAAATCCTTCACAATTTTCCCAAAACGCCCCAACTGTGCTTGATTTTGCTCCTTTCTGACTCAGTCGGCCCCCCTGGCCCCTTTTAGCAAGGTTTGGGAAAATCCCCATTTTTGACTTTTTCGACACTACCGGACCTGTCGTTTTTTTCAAATTTTGCCCGGTTTGGAAAATCCTTCACAATTTTCTCAAAACGCCCCAACTGTGCTTGATTTTGCTCCTTTCTGACTCAGTCGGCCCCCCTGGCCCCTTTTAGCAAGGTTTTGGAAAATCCGCATTTTTGACTTTTTCAACACTACCGGCCCTGTCGTTTTTTTCAATTTTTGCCCACGTTGGAAAATCCTTCACAATTTTCCCAAAACGCCCCAACTGTGCTTGATTTTGCTCCTTTCTGACTCAGTCCGCCCCCCTGGCCCCTTTTAGCAAGGATTTGGGAAAATCCCCATTTTTGACTTTTTCGACACTACCGGCCCTGTAGTTTTATTCAATTTTTGGCCGGTTTGGAAAATCCTTCAGAATTTTCACAAAACGCCCCAACTGTGCTTGATTTTGCTCGTTTTTCAATCAGCCCGCCCCCTGGCCCCTTTTAGCAAAGATTTGGGAAAATCCGAATTTTTGACTTTTTCGACACTACCGGCCCTGTCGTTTTTTTCAATTTTTGCCCACTTTGGAAAATCCTTCACAATTTACACAAAACGCCCCAACTGTGCTTGATTTTGCTCGTTTTTCACTCAGCCCCCCCCTCTGGCCTCTTTAAGCAAAGTTTTTGAAAATCCCCATTTTTGACTTTTTCGACACTACCAGCCCTGTCGTTTTTTTCAATTTTTACCCACTTTGGAAAATCCTTCACAATTTTCACACAACGCCCCAACTGTGCTTGATTTTGCTCCTTTCTCACTCAGCCCGCCCCCCTGGCCCCTTTTAGCAAGGATTTGGGAAAATCCCCAATTTTGACTTTTTCGACACTACCGGCCCTGTCGTATTTTTCAAATTTTGCCCGGTTTGGAAAATCCTTCACAATTTTCCCAAAACGCCCCAACTGTGCTTGATTTTGCTCGTTTTTCACTCAGCCCCCCCCTCTGGCCTCTTTAAGCAAAGTTTGTGAAAATCCCCATTTTTGACTTTTTCGACACTACCGGCCCTGTCGTTTTTTTCAATTTTTACCCACTTTGGAAAATCCTTCACAATTTTCACACAACGCCCCAACTGTGTTTGATTTTGCTTTTTTCTGACTCAGCCCCCCCCCTCTGGCCTCTTTAAGCAAAGTTTGTGAAAATCCCCATTTTTGACTTTTTCGACACTACCGGCCCTGTCGTTTTTTTCAATTTTTGCCCACTTTGGAAAATCCTTCACAATTTTCACACAACGCCCCAACTGTGCTTGATTTTGATCCTTTTTCACTCAGCCCGCCCCCCTGGCCCCTTTTAGCAAGGATTTGGGAAAATCCCCATTTTTGACTTTTTCGACACTACCGGCCTTGTCGTTTTTTTCAAATTTTGCCCGGTTTGGAAAATCCTTCACAATTTTCCCAAAACGCCCCAACTGTGCTTGATTTTGCTCCTTTCTGACTCAGTCGGCCCCCCTGGCCCCTTTTAGCAAGGTTTGGGAAAATCCCCATTTTTGACTTTTTCGACACTACCGGACCTGTCGTTTTTTTCAAATTTTGCCCGGTTTGGAAAATCCTTCACAATTTTCTCAAAACGCCCCAACTGTGCTTGATTTTGCTCCTTTCTGACTCAGTCGGCCCCCCTGGCCCCTTTTAGCAAGGTTTTGGAAAATCCGCATTTTTGACTTTTTCAACACTACCGGCCCTGTCGTTTTTTTCAATTTTTGCCCACGTTGGAAAATCCTTCACAATTTTCCCAAAACGCCCCAACTGTGCTTGATTTTGCTCTTTTCTGACTCAGTCCGCCCCCCTGGCCCCTTTTAGCAAGGATTTGGGAAAATCTCCAATTTTGACTTTTTCGACACTACCGGCCCTGTAGTTTTATTCAATTTTTGGCCGGTTTGGAAAATCCTTCAGAATTTTCACAAAACGCCCCAACTGTGCTTGATTTTGCTCGTTTTTCAATCAGCCCGCCCCCTGGCCCCTTTTAGCAAAGATTTGGGAAAATCCGAATTTTTGACTTTTTCGACACTACCGGCCCTGTCGTTTTTTTCAATTTTTGCCCACTTTGGAAAATCCTTCACAATTTTCACACAACGCCCCAACTGTGCTTGATTTTGCTCCTTTCTCACTCAGTCCGCCCCCCTGGCCCCTTTTAGCAAGGTTTGGGAAAATCCGCATTTTTGACTTTTTCAACACTACCGGCCCTGTCGTTTTTTTCAATTTTTGCCCACGTTGGAAAATCCTTCACAATTTTCCCAGAACGCCCCAACTGTGCTTGATTTTGCTCCTTTCTGACTCAGTCCGCCCCCCTGGCCCCTTTTAGCAAGGTTTGGGAAAATCCCCATTTTTGACTTTTTCGACACTACCGGACCTGTTCTTTTTTTCAAATTTTGCCCGGTTTGGAAAATCCTTCACAATTTTCTCAAAACGCCCCAACTGTGCTTGATTTTGCTCCTTTCTGACTCAGTCCGCCCCCTGGCCCCTTTTAGCAAGGTTTGGGAAAATCCCCATTTTTGACTTTTTCGACACTACCGGCCCTGTCTTTTTTTTCAAATTTTGCCCGGTTTGGAAAATCCTTCACAATTTTCACAAAACGCCCCAACTGTGCTTGATTTTGCTCGTTTTTCACTCAGCCCCCCCCTCTGGCCTCTTTAAGCAAAGTTTGTGAAAATCCCCATTTTTGAATTTTTCGACACTACCGGCCCTGTCGTTTTTTTCAATTTTTACCCACTTTGGAAAATCCTTCACAATTTTCACACAACGCCCCAACTGTGCTTGATTTTGCTCCTTTCTCACTCAGCCCGCCCCCCTGGCCCCTTTTAGCAAGGATTTGGGAAAATCCCCATTTTTGACTTTTTCGACACTACCGGCCCTGTTGTTTTTTTCAAATTTTGCCCGGTTTGGAAAATCCTTCACAATTTTCTCAAAACGCCCCAACTGTGCTTGATTTTGCTCCTTTCTGACTCAGTCCGCCCCCTGGCCCCTTTTAGCAAGGTTTGGGAAAATCCCCATTTTTGACTTTTTCGACACTACCGGCCCTGTCGTTTTTTTCAAATTTTGCCCGGTTTGGAAAATCCTTCACAATTTTCACAAAACGCCCCAACTGTGCTTGATTTTGCTCCTTTTTCACTCAGCCCCCCCCCCTCTGGCCTCTTTAAGCAAAGTTTGTGAAAATCCCCATTTTTGACTTTTTCGTCAACTACCGGCCCTGTCGTTTTTTTCAATTTTTGCCCACTTTGGAAAATCCTTCACAATTTTCACACAACGCCCCAACTGTGCTTGATTTTGCTCCTTTCTCACTCAGCCCGCCCCCCTGGCCCCTTTTAGCAAGGATTTGGGAAAATCCCCATTTTTGACTTTTTCGACACTACCGGCCTTGTCGTATTTTTCAAATTTTGCCCGGTTTGGAAAATCCTTCACAATTTTCCCAAAACGCCCCAACTGTGCTTTATTTTGCTCCTTTCTGACTCAGTCCGCCCCCCTGGCCCCTTTTAGCAAGGTTTGGGAAAATCCCCATTTTTGACTTTTTCGACACTACCGGCCCTGTCGTTTTTTTAAATTTTTGCCCACTTTGGAAAATCCTTCACAATTTTCACACAACGCCCCAACTGTGCTTGATTTTGCTTTTTTCTGACTCAGCCCCCCCCTCTGGCCTCTTTAAGCAAAGTTTGTGAAAATCCCCATTTTTGACTTTTTCGACACTACCGGCCCTGTCGTTTTTTTCAATTTTTGCCCACTTTGGAAAATCCTTCACAATTTTCACACAACGCCCCAACTGTGCTTGATTTTGATCCTTTTTCACTCAGCCCGCCCCCCTGGCCCCTTTTAGCAAGGATTTGGGAAAATCCCCATTTTTGACTTTTTCGACACTACCGGCCTTGTCGTTTTTTTCAAATTTTGCCCGGTTTGGAAAATCCTTCACAATTTTCCCAAAACGCCCCAACTGTGCTTGATTTTGCTCCTTTCTGACTCAGTCGGCCCCCCTGGCCCCTTTTAGCAAGGTTTGGGAAAATCCCCATTTTTGACTTTTTCGACACTACCGGACCTGTCGTTTTTTTCAAATTTTGCCCGGTTTGGAAAATCCTTCACAATTTTCTCAAAACGCCCCAACTGTGCTTGATTTTGCTCCTTTCTGACTCAGTCGGCCCCCCTGGCCCCTTTTAGCAAGGTTTTGGAAAATCCGCATTTTTGACTTTTTCAACACTACCGGCCCTGTCGTTTTTTTCAATTTTTGCCCACGTTGGAAAATCCTTCACAATTTTCCCAAAACGCCCCAACTGTGCTTGATTTTGCTCCTTTCTGACTCAGTCCGCCCCCCTGGCCCCTTTTAGCAAGGATTTGGGAAAATCCCCATTTTTGACTTTTTCGACACTACCGGCCCTGTAGTTTTATTCAATTTTTGGCCGGTTTGGAAAATCCTTCAGAATTTTCACAAAACGCCCCAACTGTGCTTGATTTTGCTCGTTTTTCAATCAGCCCGCCCCCTGGCCCCTTTTAGCAAAGATTTGGGAAAATCCGAATTTTTGACTTTTTCGACACTACCGGCCCTGTCGTTTTTTTCAATTTTTGCCCACTTTGGAAAATCCTTCACAATTTACACAAAACGCCCCAACTGTGCTTGATTTTGCTCGTTTTTCACTCAGCCCCCCCCTCTGGCCTCTTTAAGCAAAGTTTTTGAAAATCCCCATTTTTGACTTTTTCGACACTACCAGCCCTGTCGTTTTTTTCAATTTTTACCCACTTTGGAAAATCCTTCACAATTTTCACACAACGCCCCAACTGTGCTTGATTTTGCTCCTCTCTCACTCAGCCCGCCCCCCTGGCCCCTTTTAGCAAGGATTTGGGAAAATCCCCATTTTTGACTTTTTCGACACTACCGGCCCTGTCGTATTTTTCAAATTTTGCCCGGTTTGGAAAATCCTTCACAATTTTCCCAAAACGCCCCAACTGTGCTTGATTTTGCTCATTTCTGACTCAGTCCGCCCCCCTGGCCCCTTTTAGCAAGGTTTGGGAAAATCCCCATTTTTGATTTTTTCGACACTACCGGCCCTGTCGTTTTTTTCAAATTTTGCCCGGTTTGGAAAATCCTTCACAATTTTCTCAAAACGCCCCAACTGTGCTTGATTTTGCTCCTTTCTGACTCAGTCCGCCCCCCTGGCCCCTTTTAGCAAGGTTTGGGAAAATCCCCATTTTTGACTTTTTCGACACTACCGGCCCTGTCGTTTTTTTCAATTTTTGCCGACGTTGGAAAATCCTTCACAATTTTCACACAACGCCCCAACTGTGCTTGATTTTGCTCCTTTCTCACTCAGTCCGCCCCCTGGCCCCTTTTAGCAAGGTTTGGGAAAATCCGCATTTTTGACTTTTTCAACACTACCGGCCCTGTCGTTTTTTTCAACTTTTGGCCGGTTTGGAAAATCCTTCACAATTTTCACAAAACGCCCCAACTGTGCTTGATTTTGCTCGTTTTTCAATCAGCCCGCCCCCTGGCCCCTTTTAGCAAAGATTTGGGAAAATCCCCATTTTTGACTTTTTCGACACTACCGGCCTTGTCGTTTTTTTCAATTTTTGCCCACTTTGGAAAATCCTTCAAAATTTTCACACAACGCCCCAACTGTGCTTGATTTTGCTCCTTTCTGACTCAGTCCGCCCCCCTGGCCCCTTTTAGCAAGGTTTGGGAAAATCCCCATTTTTGACTTTTTCGACACTACCGGACCTGTCTTTTTTTTCAAATTTTGCCCGGTTTGGAAAATCCTTCACAATTTTCCCAAAACGCCCCAACTGTGCTTTATTTTGCTCGTTTTTCAATCAGCCCGCCCCCTGGCCCCTTTTAGCAAAGATTTGGGAAAATCCCCATTTTTGACTTTTTCGACACTACCGGCCCTGTCGTTTTTTTAAATTTTTGCCCACTTTGGAAAATCCTTCACAATTTTCACACAACGCCCCAACTGTGCTTGATTTTGCTCCTTTCTGACTCAGTCCGCCCCCCTGGCCCCTTTTAGCAAGGTTTGGGAAAATCCCCATTTTTGACTTTTTCGACACTACCGGACCTGTTCTTTTTTTCAAATTTTGCCCGGTTTGGAAAATCCTTCACAATTTTCTCAAAACGCCCCAACTGTGCTTGATTTTGCTCCTTTCTGACTCAGTCCGCCCCCTGGCCCCTTTTAGCAAGGTTTGGGAAAATCCCCATTTTTGACTTTTTCGACACTACCGGCCCTGTCTTTTTTTTCAAATTTTGCCCGGTTTGGAAAATCCTTCACAATTTTCCCAAAACGCCCCAACTGTGCTTGATTTTGCTCATTTCTGACTCAGTCCGCCCCCTGGCCCCTCTTAGCAAGGTTTGGGAAAATCCCCATTTTAGATTTTTTCGACACTACCGGCCCTGTCGTTTTTTTCAATTTTTGCCGACGTTGGAAAATCCTTCACAATTTTCACACAACGCCCCAACTGTGCTTGATTTTGCTCCTTTCTCACTCAGTCCGCCCCCTGGCCCCTTTTAGCAAGGTTTGGGAAAATCCGCATTTTTGACTTTTTCAACACTACCGGCCCTGTCGTTTTTTTTTAACTTTTGGCCGGTTTGGAAAATCCTTCACAATTTTCACAAAACGCCCCAACTGTGCTTGATTTTGCTCGTTTTTCAATCAGCCCGCCCCCTGGCCCCTTTTAGCAAAGATTTGGGAAAATCCGAATTTTTGACTTTTTCGACACTACCGGCCCTGTCGTTTTTTTAAATTTTTGCCCACTTTGGAAAATCCTTCACAATTTTCACACAACGCCCCAACTGTGCTTGATTTTGCTTTTTTCTGACTCAGCCCCCCCCTCTGGCCTCTTTAAGCAAAGTTTGTGAAAATCCCCATTTTTGACTTTTTCGACACTACCGGCCCTGTCGTTTTTTTCAATTTTTGCCCACTTTGGAAAATCCTTCACAATTTTCACACAACGCCCCAACTGTGCTTGATTTTGATCCTTTTTCACTCAGCCCGCCCCCCTGGCCCCTTTTAGCAAGGATTTGGGGAAATCCCCATTTTTGACTTTTTCGACACTACCGGCCTTGTCGTTTTTTTCAAATTTTGCCCGGTTTGGAAAATCCTTCACAATTTTCCCAAAACGCCCCAACTGTGCTTGATTTTGCTCCTTTCTGACTCAGTCGGCCCCCCTGGCCCCTTTTAGCAAGGTTTGGGAAAATCCCCATTTTTGACTTTTTCGACACTACCGGACCTGTCGTTTTTTTCAAATTTTGCCCGGTTTGGAAAATCCTTCACAATTTTCTCAAAACGCCCCAACTGTGCTTGATTTTGCTCCTTTCTGACTCAGTCGGCCCCCCTGGCCCCTTTTAGCAAGGTTTTGGAAAATCCGCATTTTTGACTTTTTCAACACTACCGGCCCTGTCGTTTTTTTCAATTTTTGCCCACGTTGGAAAATCCTTCACAATTTTCCCAAAACGCCCCAACTGTGCTTGATTTTGCTCCTTTCTGACTCAGTCCGCCCCCCTGGCCCCTTTTAGCAAGGATTTGGGAAAATCCCCATTTTTGACTTTTTCGACACTACCGGCCCTGTAGTTTTATTCAATTTTTGGCCGGTTTGGAAAATCCTTCAGAATTTTCACAAAACGCCCCAACTGTGCTTGATTTTGCTCGTTTTTCAATCAGCCCGCCCCCTGGCCCCTTTTAGCAAAGATTTGGGAAAATCCGAATTTTTGACTTTTTCGACACTACCGGCCCTGTCGTTTTTTTCAATTTTTGCCCACTTTGGAAAATCCTTCACAATTTACACAAAACGCCCCAACTGTGCTTGATTTTGCTCGTTTTTCACTCAGCCCCCCCCTCTGGCCTCTTTAAGCAAAGTTTTTGAAAATCCCCATTTTTGACTTTTTCGACACTACCAGCCCTGTCGTTTTTTTCAATTTTTACCCACTTTGGAAAATCCTTCACAATTTTCACACAACGCCCCAACTGTGCTTGATTTTGCTCCTTTCTCACTCAGCCCGCCCCCCTGGCCCCTTTTAGCAAGGATTTGGGAAAATCCCCAATTTTGACTTTTTCGACACTACCGGCCCTGTCGTATTTTTCAAATTTTGCCCGGTTTGGAAAATCCTTCACAATTTTCCCAAAACGCCCCAACTGTGCTTGATTTTGCTCGTTTTTCACTCAGCCCCCCCCTCTGGCCTCTTTAAGCAAAGTTTGTGAAAATCCCCATTTTTGACTTTTTCGACACTACCGGCCCTGTCGTTTTTTTCAATTTTTACCCACTTTGGAAAATCCTTCACAATTTTCACACAACGCCCCAACTGTGCTTGATTTTGCTCGTTTTTCAATCAGCCCGCCCCCTGGCCCCTTTTAGCAAAGATTTGGGAAAATCCCCATTTTTGACTTTTTCGACACTACCGGCCCTGTCGTATTTTTCAAATTTTGCCCGGTTTGGAAAATCTTTCACAATTTTCTCAAAACGCCCCAACTGTGCATGATTTTGCTCCTTTCTGACTCAGTCCGCCCCCCTGGCCCCTTTTAGCAAGGTTTGGGAAAATCCCCATTTTTGACTTTTTCGACACTACCGGCCCTGTCGTTTTTTTTCAATTTTTGCCCACGTTGGAAAATCCTTCACAATTTTCCCAAAACGCCCCAACTGTGCTTGATTTTGCTCCTTTCTGACTCAGTCCGCCCCCCTGGCCCCTTTTAGCAAGGTTTGGGAAAATCCGCATTTTTGACTTTTTCGACACTACCGGCCCTGTCTTTTTTTTCAAATTTGCCCGGTTTGGAAAATCCTTCACAATTTTCCCAAAACGCCCCAACTGTGCTTGATTTTGCTCATTTCTGACTCAGTCCGCCCCCCTGGCCCCTTTTAGCAAGGTTTGGGAAAATCCGCATTTTCGACTTTTTCGACACTACCGGTCCTGTCGTTTTTTTTCAATTTTTTCCCACTTTGGAAAATCCTTCACAATTTTCTCAAAACGCCCCAACTGTGCTTGATTTTGCTCCTTTCTGACTCAGTCCGCCCCCTGGCCCCTTTTAGCAAGGATTTGGGAAAATCCCCATTTTTGACTTTTTCGACACTACCGGCCCTGTCTTTTTTTTCAAATTTTGCCCGGTTCGGAAAATCCTTCACAATTTTCACAAAACGCCCCAACTGTGCTTTATTTTGCTCGTTTTTCAATCAGCCCGCCCCCTGGCCCCTTTTAGCAAAGATTTGGGAAAATCCCCATTTTTGACTTTTTCGACACTACCGGCCCTGTCGTTTTTTTCAATTTTTGCCCACTTTGGAAAATCCTTCACAATTTTCACACAACGCCCCAACTGTGCTTGATTTTGCTCCTTTTTCACTCAGCCCCCCCCTCTGGCCTCTTTAAGCAAAGTTTGTGAAAATCCCCATTTTTGACTTTTTCGACACTACCGGCCCTGTCGTTTTTTTCAATTTTTGCCCACTTTGGAAAATCCTTCACAATTTTCACACAACGCCCCAACTGTGCTTGATTTTGATCCTTTTTCACTCAGCCCCCCCCCCTGGCCCCTTTTAGCAAGGATTTGGGAAAATCCCCATTTTTGACTTTTTCGACACTACCGGCCTTGTCGTTTTTTTCAAATTTTGCCCGGTTTGGAAAATCCTTCACAATTTTCCCAAAACGCCCCAACTGTGCTTGATTTTGCTCCTTTCTGACTCAGTCCGCCCCCCTGGCCCCTTTTAGCAAGGTTTGGGAAAATCCCCATTTTTGACTTTTTCGACACTACCGGCCTTGTCGTTTTTTTCAAATTTTGCCCGGTTTGGAAAATCCTTCACAATTTTCACAAAACGCCCCAACTGTGCTTGATTTTGCTCCTTTTTCACTCAGCCCCCCCCCTCTGGCCTCTTTAAGCAAAGTTTGTGAAAATCCCCATTTTTGACTTTTTCGTCAACTACCGGCCCTGTCGTTTTTTTCAATTTTTGCCCACTTTGGAAAATCCTTCACAATTTTCACACAACGCCCCAACTGTGCTTGATTTTGCTCCTTTCTCACTCAGCCCGCCCCCCTGGCCCCTTTTAGCAAGGATTTGGGAAAATCCCCATTTTTGACTTTTTCGACACTACCGGCCTTGTCGTATTTTTCAAATTTTGCCCGGTTTGGAAAATCCTTCACAATTTTCCCAAAACGCCCCAACTGTGCTTGATTTTGCTCCTTTCTGACTCAGTCCGCCCCCCTGGCCCCTTTTAGCAAGGTTTGGGAAAATCCCACTTTTTGACTTTTTTGACACTACCGGACCTGTCGTTTTTTTCAAATTTTGCCCGGTTTGGAAAATCCTTCACAATTTTCTCAAAACGCCCCAACTGTGCTTGATTTTGCTCCTTTCTGACTCAGTCCGCCCCCCTGGCCCCTTTTAGCAAGGTTTGGGAAAATCCGCATTTTTGACTTTTTCAACACTACCGGCCCTGTCTTTTTTTTCAAATTTTGCCCGGTTCGGAAAATCCTTCACAATTTTCATAAAACGCCCCAACTGTGCTTTATTTTGCTCGTTTTTCAATCAGCCCGCCCCCTGGCCCCTTTTAGCAAAGATTTGGGAAAATCCCCATTTTTGACTTTTTCGACACTACCGGCCCTGTCGTTTTTTTCAATTTTTGCCCACTTTGGAAAATCCTTCACAATTTTCACACAACGCCCCAACTGTGCTTGATTTTGCTCCTTTCTGACTCAGTCCGCCCCCCTGGCCCCTTTTAGCAAGGTTTGGGAAAATCCCCATTTTTGACTTTTTCGACACTACCGGCCTTGTCGTTTTTTTCAAATTTTGCCCGGTTTGGAAAATCCTTCACAATTTTCCCAAAACGCCCCAACTGTGCTTGATTTTGCTCCTTTCTGACTCAGTCCGCCCCCCTGGCCCCTTTTAGCAAGGTTTGGGAAAATCCCCATTTTTGACTTTTTCGACACTACCGGCCCTGTCGTTTTTTTCAAATTTTGCCCGGTTTGGAAAATCCTTCACAATTTTCACAAAACGCCCCAACTGTGCTTGATTTTGCTCCTTTTTCACTCAGCCCCCCCCCTCTGGCCTCTTTAAGCAAAGTTTGTGAAAATCCCCATTTTTGACTTTTTCGTCAACTACCGGCCCTGTCGTTTTTTTCAATTTTTGCCCACTTTGGAAAATCCTTCACAATTTTCACACAACGCCCCAACTGTGCTTGATTTTGCTCCTTTCTCACTCAGCCCGCCCCCCTGGCCCCTTTTAGCAAGGATTTGGGAAAATCCCCATTTTTGACTTTTTCGACACTACCGGCCTTGTCGTATTTTTCAAATTTTGCCCGGTTTGGAAAATCCTTCACAATTTTCCCAAAACGCCCCAACTGTGCTTGATTTTGCTCCTTTCTGACTCAGTCCGCCCCCCTGGCCCCTTTTAGCAAGGTTTGGGAAAATCCCACTTTTTGACTTTTTTGACACTACCGGACCTGTCGTTTTTTTCAAATTTTGCCCGGTTTGGAAAATCCTTCACAATTTTCTCAAAACGCCCCAACTGTGCTTGATTTTGCTCCTTTCTGACTCAGTCCGCCCCCCTGGCCCCTTTTAGCAAGGTTTGGGAAAATCCGCATTTTTGACTTTTTCAACACTACCGGCCCTGTCGTTTTTTTCAACTTTTGGCCGGTTTGGAAAATCCTTCACAATTTTCACAAAACGCCCCAACTGTGCTTGATTTTGCTCGTTTTTCAATCAGCCCGCCCCCTGGCCCCTTTTAGCAAAGATTTGGGAAAATCCGAATTTTTGACTTTTTCGACACTACCGGCCTTGTCGTTTTTTTCAAATTTTGCCCACTTTGGAAAATCCTTCAAAATTTTCACACAACGCCCCAACTGTGCTTGATTTTGCTCCTTTCTGACTCAGTCCGTCCCCCTGGCCCCTTTTAGCAAGGTTTGGGAAAATCCCCATTTTTGACTTTTTCGACACTACCGGACCTGTCTTTTTTTTCAAATTTTGCCCGGTTTACAAAATTCTTCACAATTTTCCCAAAACGCCCCAACTGTGCTTTATTTTGCTCGTTTTTCAATCAGCCCGCCCCCTGGCCCCTTTTAGCAAAGATTTGGGAAAATCCCCATTTTTGACTTTTTCGACACTACCGGCCCTGTCGTTTTTTTCAAATTTTGCCCACTTTGGAAAATCCTTCACAATTTTCCCAAAACGCCCCAAATGTGCTTGATTTTGCTCCTTTCTGACTCAGTCCGCCCCCCTGGCCCCTTTTAGCAAGGTTTGGGAAAATCCCCATTTTTGACTTTTTCGACACTACCGGACCTGTTCTTTTTTTCAAATTTTGCCCGGTTTGGAAAATCCTTCACAATTTTCTCAAAACGCCCCAACTGTTCTTGATTTTGCTCCTTTCTGACTCAGTCCGCCCCCTGGCCCCTTTTAGCAAGGTTTGGGAAAATCCCCATTTTTGACTTTTTCGACACTACCGGCCCTGTCTTTTTTTTCAAATTTTGCCCGGTTTGGAAAATCCTTCACAATTTTCACAAAACGCCCCAACTGTGCTTGATTTTGCTCGTTTTTCACTCAGCCCCCCCCTCTGGCCTCTTTAAGCAAAGTTTGTGAAAATCCCCATTTTTGACTTTTTCGACACTACCGGCCCTGTCGTTTTTTTCAATTTTTACCCACTTTGGAAAATCCTTCACAATTTTCACACAACGCCCCAACTGTGCTTGATTTTGCTCCTTTCTCACTCAGTCCGCCCCCTGGCCCCTTTTAGCAAGGTTTGGGAAAATCCCCATTTTTGACTTTTTCGACACTACCGGCCCTGTCGTATTTTTCAAATTTTGCCCACTTTGGAAAATCCTTCACAATTTTCCCAAAACGCCCCAACTGTGCTTGATTTTGCTCATTTCTGACTCAGTCCGCCCCCCTGGCCCCTTTTAGCAAGGTTTGGGAAAATCCCCATTTTTGATTTTTTCGACACTACCGGCCCTGTCGTTTTTTTCAAATTTTGCCCGGTTTGGAAAATCCTTCACAATTTTCTCAAAACGCCCCAACTGTGCTTGATTTTGCTCCTTTCTGACTCAGTCCGCCCCCCTGGCCCCTTTTAGCAAGGTTTGGGAAAATCCGCATTTTTGACTTTTTCGACACTACCGGCCCTGTCTTTTTTTTCAAATTTTGCCCGGTTTGGAAAATCCTTCACAATTTTCACAAAACGCCCCAACTGTGCTTGATTTTGCTCATTTTTCACTCAGCCCCCCCCTCTGGCCTCTTTAAGCAAAGTTTGTGAAAATCCCCATTTTTGACTTTTTCGACACTACCGGCCCTGTCTTTTTTTTCAAATTTTGCCCGGTTTGGAAAATCCTTCACAATTTTCCCAAAACGCCCCAATTGTGCTTGATTTTGCTCCTTTCTGACTCAGTCCGCCCCCCTGGCCCCTTTTAGCAAGGTTTGGGAAAATCCCCATTTTTGACTTTTTCGACACTACCGGCCCTGTCGTTTTTTTCAATTTTTGCCCACTTTGGAAAATCCTTCACAATTTTCACACAACGCCCCAACTGTGCTTGATTTTGCTCCTTTCTCACTCAGTCCGCCCCCCTGGCCTCTTTTAGCAAGGTTTGGGAAAATCCGCATTTTTGACTTTTTCAACACTACCGGCCCTGTCGTTTTTTTCAATTTTTGCCCACGTTGGAAAATCCTTCACAATTTTCCCAAAACGCCCCAACTGTGCTTGATTTTGCTCCTTTCTGACTCAGTCCGCCCCCCTGGCCCCTTTTAGCAAGGATTTGGGAAAATCCCCATTTTTGACTTTTTCGACACTACCGGCCCTGTAGTTTTATTCAATTTTTGGCCGGTTTGGAAAATCCTTCACAATTTTCACAAAACGCCCCAACTGTGCTTGATTTTGCTCGTTTTTCAATCAGCCCGCCCCCTGGCCCCTTTTAGCAAAGATTTGGGAAAATCCGAATTTTTGACTTTTTCGACACTACCGGCCCTGTCGTTTTTTTCAATTTTTGCCCACTTTGGAAAATCCTTCACAATTTTCACAAAACGCCCCAACTGTGCTTGATTTTGCTCCTTTCTGACTCAGTCCGCCCCCCTGGCCCCTTTTAGCAAGGTTTGGGGAAATCCGCATTTTTGACTTTTTCGACACTACCGGCCCTGTCTTTTTTTTCAAATTTTGCCCGGTTTGGAAAATCCTTCACAATTTTCACAAAACGCCCCAACTGTGCTTGATTTTGCTCATTTTTCACTCAGCCCCCCCCTCTGGCCTCTTTAAGCAAAGTTTGTGAAAATCCCCATTTTTGACTTTTTCGACACTACCGGCCCTGTCGTTTTTTTCAATTTTTGCCGACGTTGGACAATCCTTCACAATTTTCACAAAACGCCCCAACTGTGCTTGATTTTGCTCCTTTCTCACTCAGTCCGCCCCCTGGCCCCTTTTAGCAAGGTTTGGGAAAATCCCCATTTTTGACTTTTTCGACACTACCGGCCCTGTCTTTTTTTTCAAATTTTGCCCGGTTTGGAAAATCCTTCACAATTTTCACAAAACGCCCCAACTGTGCTTTATTTTGCTCGTTTTTCAATCAGCCCGCCCCCTGGCCCCTTTTAGCAAAGATTTGGGAAAATCCCCATTTTTGACTTTTTCGACACTACCGGCCCTGTCGTTTTTTTCAAATTTTGCCCGGTTTGGAAAATCCTTCACAATTTTCACAAAACGCCCCAACTGTGCTTGATTTTGCTCCTTTTTCACTCAGCCCCCCCCCTCTGGCCTCTTTAAGCAAAGTTTTTGAAAATCCCCATTTTTGACTTTTTCGTCAACTACCGGCCCTGTCGTTTTTTTCAATTTTTGCCCACTTTGGAAAATCCTTCACAATTTTCACACAACGCCCCAACTGTGCTTGATTTTGCTCCTTTCTCACTCAGCCCGCCCCCCTGGCCCCTTTTAGCAAGGATTTGGGAAAATCCCCATTTTTGACTTTTTCGACACTACCGGCCTTGTCGTATTTTTCAAATTTTGCCCGGTTTGGAAAATCCTTCACAATTTTCCCAAAACGCCCCAACTGTGCTTGATTTTGCTCCTTTCTGACTCAGTCCGCCCCCCTGGCCCCTTTTAGCAAGGTTTGGGAAAATCCCCATTTTTGATTTTTTCGACACTACCGGCCCTGTCGTTTTTTTTTAAATTTTGCCCGGTTTGGAAAATCCTTCACAATTTTCTCAAAACGCCCCAACTGTGCTTGATTTTGCTCCTTTCTGACTCAGTCCGCCCCCCTGGCCCCTTTTAGCAAGGTTTGGGAAAATCCGCATTTTTGACTTTTTCGACACTACCGGCCCTGTCTTTTTTTTCAAATTTTGCCCGGTTTGGAAAATCCTTCACAATTTTCACAAAACGCCCCAACTGTGCTTGATTTTGCTCATTTTTCACTCAGCCCCCCCCTCTGGCCTCTTTAAGCAAAGTTTGTGAAAATCCCCATTTTTGACTTTTTCGACACTACCGGCCCTGTCTTTTTTTTCAAATTTTGCCCGGTTTGGAAAATCCTTCACAATTTTCCCAAAACGCCCCAACTGTGCTTGATTTCGCTCCTTTCTGACTCAGTCCGCCCCCCTGGCCCCTTTTAGCAAGGTTTGGGAAAATCCCCATTTTTGACTTTTTCGACACTACCGGACCTGTCTTTTTTTTCAAATTTTGCCCGGTTTGGAAAATCCTTCACAATTTTCACAAAACGCCCCAACTGTGCTTTATTTTGCTCGTTTTTCAATCAGCCCGCCCCCTGGCCCCTTTTAGCAAAAATTTGGGAAAATCCCCATTTTTGACTTTTTCGACACTACCGGCCCTGTCGTTTTTTTCAATTTTTGCCCACGTTGGAAAATCCTTCACAATTTTCACACAACGCCCCAACTGTGCTTGATTTTGCTCCTTTCTCACTCAGTCTGCCCCCCTGGCCCCTTTTAGCAAGGTTTGGGAAAATCCGCATTTTTGACTTTTTCAACACTACCGGCCCTGTCGTTTTTTTCAATTTTTGCCCACGTTGGAAAATCCTTCACAATTTTCCCAAAACGCCCCAACTGTGCTTGATTTTGCTCCTTTCTGACTCAGTCCGCCCCCCTGGCCCCTTTTAGCAAGGTTTGGGAAAATCCCCATTTTTGACTTTTTCGACACTACCGGACCTGTTCTTTTTTTCAAATTTTGCCCGGTTTGGAAAATCCTTCACAATTTTCTCAAAACGCCCCAACTGTGCTTGATTTTGCTCCTTTCTGACTCAGTCCGCCCCCTGGCCCCTTTTAGCAAGGTTTGGGAAAATCCCCATTTTTGACTTTTTCGACACTACCGGCCCTGTCGTTTTTTTCAATTTTTGCCCACTTTGGAAAATCCTTCACAATTTACACAAAACGCCCCAACTGTGCTTGATTTTGCTCGTTTTTCACTCAGCCCCCCCCTCTGGCCTCTTTAAGCAAAGTTTTTGAAAATCCCCATTTTTGACTTTTTCGACACTACCAGCCCTGTCGTTTTTTTCAATTTTTACCCACTTTGGAAAATCCTTCACAATTTTCACACAACGCCCCAACTGTGCTTGATTTTGCTCCTTTCTCACTCAGCCCGCCCCCCTGGCCCCTTTTAGCAAGGATTTGGGAAAATCCCCATTTTTGACTTTTTCGACACTACCGGCCCTGTCGTATTTTTCAAATTTTGCCCGGTTTGGAAAATCCTTCACAATTTTCCCAAAACGCCCCAACTGTGCTTGATTTTGCTCATTTCTGACTCAGTCCGCCCCCCTGGCCCCTTTTAGCAAGGTTTGGGAAAATCCCCATTTTTGATTTTTTCGACACTACCGGCCCTGTCGTTTTTTTCAAATTTTGCCCGGTTTGGAAAATCCTTCACAATTTTCACAAAACGCCCCAACTGTGCTTGATTTTGCTCGTTTTTCAATCAGCCCGCCCCCTGGCCCCTTTTAGCAAAGATTTGGGAAAATCCGAATTTTTGACTTTTTCGACACTACCGGCCCTGTCGTTTTTTTCAACTTTTGGCCGGTTTGGAAAATCCTTCACAATTTTCACAAAACGCCCCAACTGTGCTTGATTTTGCTCGTTTTTCAATCAGCCCGCCCCCTGGCCCCTTTTAGCAAAGATTTGGGAAAATCCGAATTTTTGACTTTTTCGACACTACCGGCCTTGTCGTTTTTTTCAATTTTTGCCCACTTTGGAAAATCCTTCAAAATTTTCACACAACGCCCCAACTGTGCTTGATTTTGCTCCTTTCTGACTCAGTCCGCCCCCCTGGCCCCTTTTAGCAAGGTTTGGGAAAATCCCCATTTTTGACTTTTTCGACACTACCGGACCTGTCTTTTTTTTCAAATTTTGCCCGGTTTGGAAAATCCTTCACAATTTTCCCAAAACGCCCCAACTGTGCTTTATTTTGCTCGTTTTTCAATCAGCCCGCCCCCTGGCCCCTTTTAGCAAAGATTTGGGAAAATCCCCATTTTTGACTTTTTCGACACTACCGGCCCTGTCGTTTTTTTCAATTTTTGCCCACTTTGGAAAATCCTTCACAATTTTCACACAACGCCCCAACTGTGCTTGATTTTGCTCCTTTCTCACTCAGCCCGTCCCCCTGGCCCCTTTTAGCAAGGATTTGGGAAAATCCCCATTTTTGACTTTTTCGACACTACCGGCCCTGTCGTTTTTTTCAAATTTTGCCCACTTTGGAAAATCCTTCACAATTTTCCCAAAACGCCCCAACTGTGCTTGATTTTGCTCCTTTCTGACTCAGTCCGCCCCCCTGGCCCCTTTTAGCAAGGTTTGGGAAAATCCCCATTTTTGACTTTTTCGACACTACCGGACCTGTTCTTTTTTTCAAATTTTGCCCGGTTTGGAAAATCCTTCACAATTTTCTCAAAACGCCCCAACTGTGCTTGATTTTGCTCCTTTCTGACTCAGTCCGCCCCCTGGCCCCTTTTAGCAAGGTTTGGGAAAATCCCCATTTTTGACTTTTTCGACACTACCGGCCCTGTCTTTTTTTTCAAATTTTGCCCGGTTTGGAAAATCCTTCACAATTTTCACAAAACGCCCCAACTGTGCTTGATTTTGCTCGTTTTTCACTCAGCCCCCCACCTCTGGCCTCTTTAAGCAAAGTTTGTGAAAATCCCCATTTTTGACTTTTTCGACACTACCGGCCCTGTCGTTTTTTTCAATTTTTACCCACTTTGGAAAATCCTTCACAATTTTCACACAACGCCCCAATTGTGCTTGATTTTGCTCCTTTCTCACTCAGCCCGCCCCCCTGGCCCCTTTTAGCAAGGATTTGGGAAAATCCCCATTTTTGACTTTTTCGACACTACCGGCCCTGTCGTATTTTTCAAATTTTGCCCGGTTTGGAAAATCCTTCACAATTTTCCCAAAACGCCCCAACTGTGCTTGATTTTGCTCGTTTTTCACTCAGCCCCCCCCCTCTGGGCTCTTTAAGCAAAGTTTGTGAAAATCCCCATTTTTGACTTTTTCGACACTACCGGCCCTGTCGTTTTTTTCAATTTTTACCCACTTTGGAAAATCCTTCACAATTTTCACACAACGCCCCAACTGTGCTTGATTTTGCTCGTTTTTCAATCAGCCCGCCCCCTGGCCCCTTTTAGCAAAGATTTGGGAAAATCCCCATTTTTGACTTTTTCGACACTACCGGCCCTGTCGTACTTTTCAAATTTTGCCCGGTTTGGAAAATCTTTCACAATTTTCTCAAAACGCCCCAACTGTGCTTGATTTTGCTCCTTTCTGACTCAGTCCGCCCCCCTGGCCCCTTTTAGCAAGGTTTGGGAAAATCCCCATTTTTGACTTTTTCGACACTACCGGCCCTGTCGTTTTTTTTCAATTTTTGCCCACGTTGGAAAATCCTTCACAATTTTCCCAAAACGCCCAAACTGTGCTTGATTTTGCTCCTTTCTGACTCAGTCCGCCCCCCTGGCCCCTTTTAGCAAGGTTTGAGAAAATCCGCATTTTTGACTTTTTCGACACTACCGGCCCTGTCTTTTTTTTCAAATTTGCCCGGTTTGGAAAATCCTTCACAATTTTCCCAAAACGCCCCAACTGTGCTTGATTTTGCTCATTTCTGACTCAGTCCGCCCCCCTGGCCCCTTTTAGCAAGGTTTGGGAAAATCCGCATTTTCGACTTTTTCGACACTACCGGTCCTGTCGTTTTTTTCAATTTTTTCCCACTTTGGAAAATCCTTCACAATTTTCCCAAAACGCCCCAACTGTGCTTGATTTTGCTCCTTTCTGACTCAGTCCGCCCCCCTGGCCCCTTTTAGCAAAGTTTGTGAAAATCCCCATTTTTGACTTTTTCGACACTACCGGCCCTGTCGTTTTTTTCAATTTTTGCCCACTTTGGAAAATCCTTCACAATTTTCTCAAAACGCCCCAACTGTGCTTGATTTTGCTCCTTTCTGACTCAGTCCGCCCCCTGGCCCCTTTTAGCAAGGATTTGGGAAAATCCCCATTTTTGACTTTTTCGACACTACCGGCCCTGTCTTCTTTTTTCAAATTTTGCCCGGTTCGGAAAATCCTTCACAATTTTCACAAAACGCCCCAACTGTGCTTTATTTTGCTCGTTTTTCAATCAGCCCGCCCCCTGGCCCCTTTTAGCAAAGATTTGGGAAAATCCCCATTTTTGACTTTTTCGACACTACCGGCCCTGTCGTTTTTTTCAATTTTTGCCCACTTTGGAAAATCCTTCACAATTTTCACACAACGCCCCAACTGTGCTTGATTTTGCTCCTTTTTCACTCAGCCCCCCCCCTCTGGCCTCTTTAAGCAAATTTTTTGAAAATCCCCATTTTTGACTTTTTCGACACTACCGGCCCTGTCGTTTTTTTCAATTTTTGCCCACTTTGGAAAATCCTTCACAATTTTCACACAACGCCCCAACTGTGCTTGATTTTGATCCTTTTTCACTCAGCCCCCCCCCCTGGCCCCTTTTAGCAAGGATTTGGGAAAATCCCCATTTTTGACTTTTTCGACACTACCGGCCTTGTCGTTTTTTTCAAATTTTGCCCGGTTTGGAAAATCCTTCACAATTTTCCCAAAACGCCCCAACTGTGCTTGATTTTGCTCCTTTCTGACTCAGTCCGCCCCCCTGGCCCCTTTTAGCAAGGTATGGGAAAATCCCCATTTTTGACTTTTTCGACACTACCGGCCCTGTCGTTTTTTTCAAATTTTGCCCGGTTTGGAAAATCCTTCACAATTTTCACAAAACGCCCCAACTGTGCTTGATTTTGCTCCTTTTTCACTCAGCCCCCCCCCCTCTGGCCTCTTTAAGCAAAGTTTGTGAAAATCCCCATTTTTGACTTTTTCGTCAACTACCGGCCCTGTCGTTTTTTTCAATTTTTGCCCACTTTGGAAAATCCTTCACAATTTTCACACAACGCCCCAACTGTGCTTGATTTTGCTCCTTTCTCACTCAGCCCGCCCCCCTGGCCCCTTTTAGCAAGGATTTGGGAAAATCCCCATTTTTGACTTTTTCGACACTACCGGCCTTGTCGTATTTTTCAAATTTTGCCCGGTTTGGAAAATCCTTCACAATTTTCCCAAAACGCCCCAACTGTGCTTGATTTTGCTCCTTTCTGACTCAGTCCGCCCCCCTGGCCCCTTTTAGCAAGGTTTGGGAAAATCCCACTTTTTGACTTTTTTGACACTACCGGACCTGTCGTTTTTTTCAAATTTTGCCCGGTTTGGAAAATCCTTCACAATTTTCTCAAAACGCCCCAACTGTGCTTGATTTTGCTCCTTTCTGACTCAGTCCGCCCCCCTGGCCCCTTTTAGCAAGGTTTGGGAAAATCCGCATTTTTGACTTTTTCAACACTACAACACTGTCGTTTTTTTCAACTTTTGGCCGGTTTGGAAAATCCTTCACAATTTTCACAAAACGCCCCAACTGTGCTTGATTTTGCTCGTTTTTCAATCAGCCCGCCCCCTGGCCCCTTTTAGCAAAGATTTGGGAAAATCCGAATTTTTGACTTTTTCGACACTACCGGCCTTGTCGTTTTTTTCAAATTTTGCCCACTTTGGAAAATCCTTCAAAATTTTCACACAACGCCCCAACTGTGCTTGATTTTGCTCCTTTCTGACTCAGTCCGCCCCCCTGGCCCCTTTTAGCAAGGTTTGGGAAAATCCCCATTTTTGACTTTTTCGACACTACCGGACCTGTCTTTTTTTTCAAATTTTGCCCGGTTTACAAAATTCTTCACAATTTTCCCAAAACGCCCCAACTGTGCTTTACTTTGCTCGTTTTTCAATCAGCCCGCCCCCTGGCCCCTTTTAGCAAAGATTTGGGAAAATCCCCATTTTTGACTTTTTCGACACTACCGGCCCTGTCGTTTTTTTCAAATTTTGCCCACTTTGGAAAATCCTTCACAATTTTCCCAAAACGCCCCAAATGTGCTTGATTTTGCTCCTTTCTGACTCAGTCCGCCCCCCTGGCCCCTTTAAGCAAGGTTTGGGAAAATCCCCATTTTTGACTTTTTCGACACTACCGGACCTGTTCTTTTTTTCAAATTTTGCCCGGTTTGGAAAATCCTTCACAATTTTCTCAAAACGCCCCAACTGTTCTTGATTTTGCTCCTTTCTGACTCAGTCCGCCCCCTGGCCCCTTTTAGCAAGGTTTGGGAAAATCCCCATTTTTGACTTTTTCGACACTACCGGCCCTGTCTTTTTTTTCAAATTTTACCCGGTTTGGAAAATCCTTCACAATTTTCACAAAACGCCCCAACTGTGCTTGATTTTGCTCGTTTTTCACTCAGCCCCCCCCTCTGGCCTCTTTAAGCAAAGTTTGTGAAAATCCCCATTTTTGACTTTTTCGACACTACCGGCCCTGTCGTTTTTTTCAATTTTTACCCACTTTGGAAAATCCTTCACAATTTTCACACAACGCCCCAACTGTGCTTGATTTTGCTCCTTTCTCACTCAGTCCGCCCCCTGGCCCCTTTTAGCAAGGTTTGGGAAAATCCCCATTTTTGACTTTTTCGACACTACCGGCCCTGTCGTATTTTTCAAATTTTGCCCGGTTTGGAAAATCCTTCACAATTTTCTCAAAACGCCCCAACTGTGCTTGATTTTGCTCCTTTCTGACTCAGTCCGCCCCCCTGGCCCCTTTTAGCAAGGTTTGGGAAAATCCGCATTTTTGACTTTTTCAACACTACCGGCCCTGTCGTTTTTTTCAACTTTTGGCCGGTTTGGAAAATCCTTCACAATTTTCACAAAACGCCCCAACTGTGCTTGATTTTGCTCGTTTTTCAATCAGCCCGCCCCCTGGCCCCTTTTAGCAAAGATTTGGGAAAATCCGAATTTTTGACTTTTTCGACACTACCGGCCTTGTCGTTTTTTTCAAATTTTGCCCACTTTGGAAAATCCTTCAAAATTTTCACACAACGCCCCAACTGTGCTTGATTTTGCTCCTTTCTGACTCAGTCCGCCCCCCTGGCCCCTTTTAGCAAGGTTTGGAAAAATCCCCATTTTTGACTTTTTCGACACTACCGGACCTGTCTTTTTTTTCAAATTTTGCCCGGTTTACAAAATTCTTCACAATTTTCCCAAAACGCCCCAACTGTGCTTTACTTTGCTCGTTTTTCAATCAGCCCGCCCCCTGGCCCCTTTTAGCAAAGATTTGGGAAAATCCCCATTTTTGACTTTTTCGACACTACCGGCCCTGTCGTTTTTTTCAAATTTTGCCCACTTTGGAAAATCCTTCACAATTTTCCCAAAACGCCCCAAATGTGCTTGATTTTGCTCCTTTCTGACTCAGTCCGCCCCCCTGGCCCCTTTTAGCAAGGTTTGGGAAAATCCCCATTTTTGACTTTTTCGACACTACCGGACCTGTTCTTTTTTTCAAATTTTGCCCGGTTTGGAAAATCCTTCACAATTTTCTCAAAACGCCCCAACTGTTCTTGATTTTGCTCCTTTCTGACTCAGTCCGCCCCCTGGCCCCTTTTAGCAAGGTTTGGGAAAATCCCCATTTTTGACTTTTTTGACACTACCGGCCCTGTCTTTTTTTTCAAATTTTACCCGGTTTGGAAAATCCTTCACAATTTTCACAAAAAACCCCAAATGTGCTTGATTTTGCTCGTTTTTCACTCAGCCCCCCCCTCTGGCCTCTTTAAGCAAAGTTTGTGAAAATCCCCATTTTTGACTTTTTCGACACTACCGGCCCTGTCGTTTTTTTCAATTTTTACCCACTTTGGAAAATCCTTCACAATTTTCACACAACGCCCCAACTGTGCTTGATTTTGCTCCTTTCTCACTCAGTCCGCCCCCTGGCCCCTTTTAGCAAGGTTTGGGAAAATCCCCATTTTTGACTTTTTCGACACTACCGGCCCTGTCGTATTTTTCAAATTTTGCCCGGTTTGGAAAATCCTTCACAATTTTCCCAAAACGCCCCAACTGTGCTTGATTTTGCTCATTTCTGACTCAGTCCGCCCCCCTGGCCCCTTTTAGCAAGGTTTGGGAAAATCCGCATTTTTGACTTTTTCGACACTACCGGCCCTGTCTTTTTTTTCAAATTTTGCCCGGTTTGGAAAATCCTTCACAATTTTCACAAAACGCCCCAACTGTGCTTGATTTTGCCCATTTTTCACTCAGCCCCCCCCTCTG
Source organism: Scomber scombrus (assembly GCF_963691925.1). Classification (NCBI taxonomy): domain Eukaryota; kingdom Metazoa; phylum Chordata; class Actinopteri; order Scombriformes; family Scombridae; genus Scomber; species Scomber scombrus. The sequence goes on from NC_084983.1 coordinate 44,501, forward strand.
GCCTCTTTAAGCAAAGTTTGTGAAAATCCCCATTTTTGACTTTTTCGACACTACCGGCCCTGTCTTTTTTTTCAAATTTTGCCCGGTTTGGAAAATCCTTCACAATTTTCCCAAAACGCCCCAACTGTGCTTGATTTTGCTCCTTTCTGACTCAGTCCGCCCCCCTGGCCCCTTTTAGCAAGGTTTGGGAAAATCCCCATTTTTGACTTTTTCGACACTACCGGCCCTGTCGTTTTTTTCAAATTTTGCCCGGTTTCGAAAATCCTTCACAATTTTCACAAAACGCCCCAACTGTGCTTTATTTTGCTCGTTTTTCAATCAGCCCGCCCCCTGGCCCCTTTTAGCAAAAATTTGGGAAAATCCCCATTTTTGACTTTTTCGACAATACCGGCCCTGTCGTTTTTTTCAATTTTTGCCCACTTTGGAAAATCCTTCACAATTTTCACACAACGCCCCAACTGTGCTTGATTTTGCTCCTTTCTCACTCAGTCCGCCCCCCTGGCCCCTTTTAGCAAGGTTTGGGAAAATCCGCATTTTTGACTTTTTCAACACTACCGGCCCTGTCGTTTTTTTCAATTTTTGCCCACGTTGGAAAATCCTTCACAATTTTCCCAAAACGCCCCAACTGTGCTTGATTTTGCTCCTTTCTGACTCAGTCCGCCCCCCTGGCCCCTTTTAGCAAGGATTTGGGAAAATCCCCATTTTTGACTTTTTCGACACTACCGGCCCTGTAGTTTTATTCAATTTTTGGCCGGTTTGGAAAATCCTTCACAATTTTCACAAAACGCCCCAACTGTGCTTGATTTTGCTCGTTTTTCAATCAGCCCGCCCCCTGGCCCCTTTTAGCAAAGATTTGGGAAAATCCGAATTTTTGACTTTTTCGACACTACCGGCCCTGTCGTTTTTTTCAATTTTTGCCCACTTTGGAAAATCCTTCACAATTTTCACAAAACGCCCCAACTGTGCTTAATTTTGCTCCTTTCTGACTCAGTCCGCCCCCCTGGCCCCTTTTAGCAAGGTTTGGGGAAATCCGCATTTTTGACTTTTTCGACACTACCGGCCCTGTCTTTTTTTTCAAATTTTGCCCGGTTTGGAAAATCCTTCACAATTTTCACAAAACGCCCCAACTGTGCTTGATTTTGCTCATTTTTCACTCAGCCCCCCCCTCTGGCCTCTTTAAGCAAAGTTTGTGAAAATCCCCATTTTTGACATTTTCGACACTACCGGCCCTGTCGTTTTTTACAATTTTTGCCGACGTTGGACAATCCTTCACAATTTTCACACAACGCCCCAACTGTGCTTGATTTTGCTCCTTTCTCACTCAGTCCGCCCCCTGGCCCCTTTTAGCAAGGTTTGGGAAAATCCCCATTTTTGACTTTTTCGACACTACCGGCCCTGTCTTTTTTTTCAAATTTTGCCCGGTTTGGAAAATCCTTCACAATTTTCACAAAACGCCCCAACTGTGCTTTATTTTGCTCGTTTTTCAATCAGCCCGCCCCCTGGCCCCTTTTAGCAAAGATTTGGGAAAATCCCCATTTTTGACTTTTTCGACACTACCGGCCCTGTCGTTTTTTTCAAATTTTGCCCGGTTTGGAAAATCCTTCACAATTTTCACAAAACGCCCCAACTGTGCTTGATTTTGCTCCTTTTTCACTCAGCCCCCCCCCCTGGCCTCTTTAAGCAAAGTTTTTGAAAATCCCCATTTTTGACTTTTTCGTCAACTACCGGCCCTGTCGTTTTTTTCAATTTTTGCCCACTTTGGAAAATCCTTCACAATTTTCACACAACGCCCCAACTGTGCTTGATTTTGCTCCTTTCTCACTCAGCCCACACCCCTGGCCCCTTTTAGCAAGGATTTGGGAAAATCCCCATTTTTAACTTTTTCGACACTACCGGCCTTGTCGTATTTTTCAAATTTTGCCCGGTTTGGAAAATCCTTCACAATTTTCACACAACGCCCCAACTGTGCTTGATTTTGCTCCTTTCTCACTCAGTCCGCCCCCCTGGCCCCTTTTAGCAAGGTTTGGGAAAATCCCCATTTTTGACTTTTTCGACACTACCGGCCTTGTCGTATTTTTCAAATTTTGCCCGGTTTGGAAAATCCTTCACAATTTTCCCAAAACGCCCCAACTGTGCTTGATTTTGCTCCTTTCTGACTCAGTCCGCCCCCCTGGCCCCTTTTAGCAAGGTTTGGGAAAATCCCCATTTTTGACTTTTTTGACACTACCGGACCTGTCGTTTTTTTCAAATTTTGCCCGGTTTGGAAAATCCTTCACAATTTTCTCAAAACGCCCCAACTGTGCTTGATTTTGCTCCTTTCTGACTCAGTCCGCCCCCCTGGCCCCTTTTAGCAAGGTTTGGGAAAATCCGCATTTTTGACTTTTTCAACACTACCGGCCCTGTCGTTTTTTTCAACTTTTGGCCGGTTTGGAAAATCCTTCACAATTTTCACAAAACGCCCCAACTCTGCTTGATTTTGCTCGTTTTTCAATCAGCCCGCCCCCTGGCCCCTTTTAGCAAAGATTTGGGAAAATCCGAATTTTTGACTTTTTCGACACTAACGGCCTTGTCGTTTTTTTCAATTTTTGCCCACTTTGGAAAATCCTTCAAAATTTTCACACAACGCCCCAACTGTGCTTGATTTTGCTCCTTTCTGACTCAGTCCGCCCCCCTGGCCCCTTTTAGCAAGGTTTGGGAAAATCCCCATTTTTGACTTTTTCGACACTACCGGACCTGTCTTTTTTTTCAAATTTTGCCCGGTTTGGAAAATCCTTCACAATTTTCCCAAAACGCCCCAACTGTGCTTTATTTTGCTCGTTTTTCAATCAGCCCCCCCCTCTGGCCTCTTTAAGCAAAGTTTGTGAAAATCCCCATTTTTGACTTTTTCGACACTACCGGCCCTGTCGTTTTTTTCAATTTTTGCCGACGTTGGACAATCCTTCACAATTTTCACAAAACGCCCCAACTGTGCTTGATTTTGCTCCTTTCTCACTCAGTCCGCCCCCTGGCCCCTTTTAGCAAGGTTTGGGAAAATCCCCATTTTTGACTTTTTCGACACTACCGGCCCTGTCTTTTTTTTCAAATTTTGCCCGGTTTGGAAAATCCTTCACAATTTTCACAAAACGCCCCAACTGTGCTTTATTTTGCTCGTTTTTCAATCAGCCCGCCCCCTGGCCCCTTTTAGCAAAGATTTGGGAAAATCCCCATTTTTGACTTTTTCGACACTACCGGCCCTGTCGTTTTTTTCAAATTTTGCCCGGTTTGGAAAATCCTTCACAATTTTCACAAAACGCCCCAACTGTGCTTGATTTTGCTCCTTTTTCACTCAGCCCCCCCCCTCTGGCCTCTTTAAGCAAAGTTTTTGAAAATCCCCATTTTTGACTTTTTCGTCAACTACCGGCCCTGTCGTTTTTTTCAATTTTTGCCCACTTTGGAAAATCCTTCACAATTTTCACACAACGCCCCAACTGTGCTTGATTTTGATCCTTTCTCACTCAGCCCGCCCCCCTGGCCCCTTTTAGCAAGGATTTGGGAAAATCCCCATTTTTGACTTTTTCGACACTACCGGCCTTGTCGTATTTTTCAAATTTTGCCCGGTTTGGAAAATCCTTCACAATTTTCCCAAAACGCCCCAACTGTGCTTGATTTTGCTCCTTTCTGACTCAGTCCGCCCCCCTGGCCCCTTTTAGCAAGGTTTGGGAAAATCCCCATTTTTGATTTTTTCGACACTACCGGACCTGTCTTTTTTTTCAAATTTTGCCCGGTTTGGAAAATCCTTCACAATTTTCACAAAACGCCCCAACTGTGCTTGATTTTGCTCCTTTCTGACTCAGTCCGCCCCCCTGGCCCCTTTTAGCAAGGTTTGGGAAAATCCCCATTTTTGACTTTTTTGACACTACCGGACCTGTCGTTTTTTTCAAATTTTGCCCGGTTTGGAAAATCCTTCACAATTTTCTCAAAACGCCCCAACTGTGCTTGATTTTGCTCCTTTCTGACTCAGTCCGCCCCCCTGGCCCCTTTTAGCAAGGTTTGGGAAAATCCCCATTTTTGACTTTTTCAACACTACCGGCCCTGTCGTTTTTTTTCAATTTTTGCCCACGTTGGAAAATCCTTCACAATTTTCCCAAAACGCCCCAACTGTGCTTGATTTTGCTCCTTTCTGACTCAGTCCGCCCCCCTGGCCCCTTTTAGCAAGGTTTGGGAAAATCCCCATTTTTGACTTTTTTGACACTACCGGACCTGTCGTTTTTTTCAAATTTTGCCCGGTTTGGAAAATCCTTCACAATTTTCTCAAAACGCCCCAACTGTGCTTGATTTTGCTCCTTTCTGACTCAGTCCGCCCCCCTGGCCCCTTTTAGCAAGGTTTGGGAAAATCCCCATTTTTGACTTTTTCAACACTACCGGCCCTGTCGTTTTTTTTCAATTTTTGCCCACGTTGGAAAATCCTTCACAATTTTCCCAAAACGCCCCAACTGTGCTTGATTTTGCTCCTTTCTGACTCAGTCCGCCCCCCTGGCCTCTTTTAGCAAGGATTTGGGAAAGTCCCCATTTTTGACTTTTTCGACACTACCGGCCCTGTAGTTTTATTCAATTTTTGGCCGGTTTGGAAAATCCTTCACAATTTTCACAAAACGCCCCAACTGTGCTTGATTTTGCTCCTTTCTGACTCAGTCCGCCTCCCTGGCCCCTTTTCGCAAGGTTTGGGAAAATCCCCATTTTTGACTTTTTCGACACTACCGGCCCTGTCGTTTTTTTTCAATTTTTGCCCACGTTGGAAAATCCTTCACAATTTTCCCAAAACGCCCCAACTGTGCTTGATTTTGCTCCTTTCTGACTCAGTCCGCCCCCCTGGCCCCTTTTAGCAAGGTTTGGGAAAATCCGCATTTTTGACTTTTTCGACACTACCGGCCCTGTCTTTTTTTTCAATTTTTGCCCGGTTTGGAAAATCCTTCACAATTTTCACAAAACGCCCCAACTGTGCTTGATTTTGCTCGTTTTTCACTCAGCCCCCCCCTCAGGCCTCTTTAAGCAAAGTTTGTGAAAATCCCCATTTTTGACTTTTTCGACACTACCGGCCCTGTCGTTTTTTTTCAAATTTTGCCCGGTTTGGAAAATCCTTCACAATTTTCACACAACGCCCCAACTGTGCTTGATTTTGCTCCTTTCTGACTCAGTCCGCCCCCCTGGCCCCTTTTAGCAAGGTTTGGGAAAATCCGCATTTTTGACTTTTTCGACACTACCGGCCCTGTCTTTTTTTTCAAATTTTGCCCGGTTTGGAAAATCCTTCACAATTTTCACAAAACGCCCCAACTGTGCTTGATTTTAGCTCATTTCTGACTCAGTCCGCCCCCCTGACCCCTTTTAGCAAGGTTTGGGAAAATCCGCATTTTTGACTTTTTCGACACTACCGGTCCTGTCGTTTTTTTCAATTTTTTCCCACTTTGGAAAATCCTTCACAAATTTCACAAAACGCCCCAACTGTGCTTGATTTTGCTCCTTTTTCACTCAGCCCCCCCCTCTGGCCTCTTTAAGCAAAGTTTGTGAAAATCCCCATTTTTGACTTTTTCGACACTACCGGCCCTGTCGTTTTTTTCAATTTTTGCCCACTTTGGAAAATCCTTCACAATTTTCACACAACGCCCCAACTGTGCTTGATTTTGCTCCTTTCTCACTCAGCCCGCCCCCCTGGCCCCTTTTAGCAAGGATTTGGGAAAATCCCCATTTTTGACTTTTTCGACACTACCGGCCTTGTCGTATTTTTCAAATTTTGCCCGGTTTGGAAAATCCTTCACAATTTTCCCAAAACGCCCCAACTGTGCTTGATTTTGCTCCTTTCTGACTCAGTCCGCCCCCCTGGCCCCTTTTAGCAAGGTTTGGGAAAATCCGCATTTTTGACTTTTTCGACACTACCGGTCCTGTCGTTTTTTTCAATTTTTTCCCACTTTGGAAAATCCTTCACAATTTTCACAAAACGCCCCAACTGTGCTTGATTTTGCTCGTTTTTCAATCAGCCCGCCCCCTGGCCCCTTTAAGCAAAGATTTGGGAAAATCCGAATTTTTGACTTTTTCGACACTACCGGCCCTGTCGTTTTTTTCAATTTTTGCCCACTTTGGAAAATCCTTAACAATTTTCACAAAACGCCCCAACTGTGCTTGATTTTGCTCCTTTTTCACTCAGCCCCCCCCCTCTGGCCTCTTTAAGCAAAGTTTGTGAAAATCCCCATTTTTGACTTTTTCGACACTACCGGCCTTGTCGTTTTTTTCAATTTTTGCCCACTTTGGAAAATCCTTCAAAGTTTTCACACAACGCCCCAACTGTGCTTGATTTTGCTCCTTTCTGACTCAGTCCGCCCCCCTGGCCCCTTTTAGCAAGGTTTGGGAAAATCCCCATTTTTGACTTTTTCGACACTACCGGACCTGTCTTTTTTTTCAAATTTTGCCCGGTTTGGAAAATCCTTCACAATTTTCCCAAAACGCCCCAACTGTGCTTTATTTTGCTCGTTTTTCAATCAGCCCGCCCCCTGGCCCCTTTTAGCAAAGATTTGGGACAATCCCCATTTTTGACTTTTTCGACACTACCGGCCCTGTCGTTTTTTTCAAATTTCGCCCAGTTTGGAAAATCCTTCACAATTTTCCCAAAACGCCCCAACTGTGCTTGATTTTGCTCATTTCTGACTCAGTCCGCCCCCCTGGCCCCTTTTAGAAAGGTTTGGGAAAATCCCCATTTTTGACTTTTTCGACACTACCGGCCCTGTCGTTTTTTTCAATTTTTGCCCACTTTGGAAAATCCTTCACAATTTTTACACAACGCCCCAACTGTGCTTGATTTTGCTCCTTTCTGACTCAGTCCGCCCCCCTGGCCCCTTTTAGCAAGGATTTGGGAAAATCCCCATTTTTGACTTTTTCGACACTACCGGCCCTGTAGTTTTATTAAATTTTTGGCCGGTTTGGAAAATCCTTCACAATTTTCACAAAACGCCCCAACTGTGCTTGATTTTGCTCGTTTTTCAATCAGCCCGCCCCCTGGCCCCTTTTAGCAAAGATTTGGGAAAATCCGCATTTTTGACTTTTTCGACACTACCGGCCCTGTCGTTTTTTTCAATTTTTGCCCACTTTGGAAAATCCTTCACAATTTTCACAAGACGCCCCAACTGTGCTTGATTTTGCTCCTTTTTCACTCAGCCCCCCCTCTGGCCTCTTTAAGCAAAGTTTGTGAAAATCCCCATTTTTGACTTTTTCGACACTACCGGCCTTGTCGTTTTTTTCAATTTTTGCCCACTTTGGAAAATCCTTCAAAATTTTCACACAACGCCCCAACTGTGCTTAATTTTGCTCCTTTCTGACTCAGTCCGCCCCCCTGGCCCCTTTTAGCAAGGTTTGGGAAAATCCCCACTTTTGACTTTTTTTCGACACTACCGGACCTGTCTTTTTTTTCAAATTTTGCCCGGTTTGGAAAATCCTTCACAATTTTCCCAAAACGCCCCAACTGTGCTTTATTTTGCTCGTTTTTCAATCAGCCCGCCCCCTGGCCCCTTTTAGCAAAGATTTGGGAAAATCCCCATTTTTGACTTTTTCGACACTACCGGACCTGTCTTTTTTTTCAAATTTTGCCCGGTTTGGAAAATCCTTCACAATTTTCCCAAAACGCCCCAACTGAGCTTTATTTTGCTCGTTTTTCAATCAGCCCGCCCCCTGGCCCCTTTTAGCAAAGATTTGGGAAAATCCCCATTTTTGACTTTTTCGACACTACCGGCCCTGTCGTTTTTTTCAATTTTTGCCCACTTTGGAAAATCCTTCACAATTTTCACACAACGCCCCAACTGTGCTTGATTTTGCTCCTTTCTCACTCAGCCCGTCCCCCTGGCCCCTTTTAGCAAGGATTTGGGAAAATCCCCATTTTTGACTTTTTCGACACTACCGGCCCTGTCGTTTTTTTCAAATTTTGCCCACTTTGGAAAATCCTTCACAATTTTCTCAAAACGCCCCAACTGTGCTTGATTTTGCTCATTTCTGACTCAGTCCGCCCCCCTGGCCCCTTTTAGCAAGGTTTGGGAAAATCCCCATTTTTGACTTTTTCGACACTACCGGCCGTGTCGTATTTTTTTCAATTTTTGCCCACGTTGGAAAATCCTTCACAATTTTCCCAAAACACCCCAACTGTGCTTGATTTTGCTCCTTTCTGACTCAGTCCGCCCCCCTGGCCCCTTTTAGCAAGGTTTGGGAAAATCCGCATTTTTGACTTTTTCGACACTACCGACCCTGTCTTTTTTTTCAAATTTTGCCCGGTTTGGAAAATCCTTCACAATTTTCACAAAACGCCCCAACTGTGCTTGATTTTGCTCGTTTTTCACTCAGCCCCCCCCTCTGGCCTCTTTAAGCAAAGTTTGTGAAAATCCCCATTTTTGACTTTTTCGACACTACCGGCCCTGTCGTTTTTTTCAATTTTTGCCCACTTTGGAAAATCCTTCACAATTTTCACACAACGCCCCAACTGTGCTTGATTTTGCTCCTTTCTCACTCAGCCCGCCCCCCTGGCCCCTTTTAGCAAGGATTTGGGAAAATCCCCATTTTTGACTTTTTCAACACTACCGGCCATGTCGTATTTTTCAAATTTTGCCCGGTTTGGAAAATCCTTCACAATTTTCACAAAACGCCCCAACTGTGCTTGATTTTGCTCATTTCTGACTCAGTCCGCCCCCCTGGCCCCTTTTAGCAAGGTTTGGGAAAATCCGCATTTTTGACTTTTTCGACACTACCGGTCCTGTCGTTTTTTTCAATTTTTGCCCACGTTGGAAAATCCTTCACAATTTTCCCAAAACGCCCCAACTGTGCTTGATTTTGCTCCTTTCTGACTCAGTCCGCCCCCCTGGCCCCTTTTAGCAAGGATTTGGGAAAATCCCCATTTTTGACTTTTTCGACACTACCGGCCCTGTAGTTTTATTCAATTTTTGGCCGGTTTGGAAAATCCTTCACAATTTTCTCAAAACGCCCCAACTGTGCTTGATTTTGCTCGTTTTTCAATCAGCCCGCCCCCTGGCCCCTTTTAGCAAAGATTTGGGAAAATCCGAATTTTTGACGTTTTCGACACTACCGGCCCTGTCGTTTTTTTCAATTTTTGCCCACTTCGGAAAATCCTTCACAATTTTCACAAAACGCCCCAACTGTGCTTGATTTTGCTCCTTTTTCACTCAGCCCCCCCCTCTGGCCTCTTTAAGCAAAGTTTGTGAAAATCCGCATTTTTGACTTTTTCGACACTACCGGCCCTGTCGTTTTTTTCAATTTTTGCCGACGTTGGAAAATCCTTCACAATTTTCTCAAAACGCCCCAACTGTGCTTGATTTTGCTCGTTTTTCAATCAGCCCGCCCCCTGGCCCCTTTTAGCAAAGATTTGGGAATATCCCAATTTTTGACTTTTTCGACACTACCGGCCCTGTCGTTTTTTTCAAATTTTGCCCGGTTTGGAAAATCCTTCACAATTTTCACAAAACGCCCCAACTGTGCTTGATTTTGCTCCTTTTTCACTCAGCCCCCCCCTCTGGCCTCTTTAAGCAAAGTTTGTGAAAATCCCCATTTTTGACTTTTTCGACACTACCGGCCTTGTCGTTTTTTTCAATTTTTGCCGACGTTGGAAAATCCTTCACAATTTTCTCAAAACGCCCCAACTGTGCTTGATTTTGCTCGTTTTTCAATCAGCCCGCCCCCTGGCCCCTTTTAGCAAGGTTTGGGAAAATCCCCATTTTTGACTTTTTCGACACTACCGGCCCTGTCGTATTTTTTTCAATTTTTGCCCACGTTGGAAAATCCTTCACAATTTTCCCAAAACGCCCCAACTGTGCTTGATTTTGCTCCTTTCTGACTCAGTCCGCCCCCCTGGCCCCTTTTAGCAAGGTTTGGGAAAATCCGCATTTTTGACTTTTTCGACACTACCGACCCTGTCGTTTTTTTCAAATTTTGCCCGATTTGGAAAATCCTTCACAATTTTCTCAAAACGCCCCAACTGTGCTTGATTTTGCTCCTTTCTGACTAAGCCCCCCCCTCTGGCCCCTTTTAGCAAGGTTTGGGAAAATCCGCATTTTTGACTTTTTCAACACTACCGGCCCAGTCGTCTTTTTCAATTTTTGCCCACGTTGGAAAATCCTTCACAATTTTCCCAAAACGCCCCAACTGTGCTTGATTTTGCTCCTTTCTGACTCAGTCCGCCCCCCTGGCCCCTTTTAGCAAGGATTTGGGAAAATCCCCATTTTTGACTTTTTCGACACTACCGGCCCTGTAGTTTTATTCAATTTTTGGCCGGTTTGGAAAATCCTTCACAATTTTCACACAACGCCCCAACTGTGCTTGATTTTGCTCCTTTCTCACTCACCCCGCCCCCCTTGCCCCTTTTCGCAAGGTTTGGGAAAATCCCCATTTTTGACTTTTTCGACACTACCGGCCCTGTCGTTTTTTTTCAATTTTTGCCCACGTTGGAAAATCCTTCACAATTTTCCCAAAACGCCCCAACTGTGCTTGATTTTGCTCCTTTCTGACTCAGTCCGCCCCCCTGGCCCCTTTTAGCAAGGATTTGGGAAAATCCCCATTTTTGACTTTTTCGACACCACCGGCCCTGTAGTTTTATTCAATTTTTGGCCGGTTTGGAAAATCCTTCACAATTTTCACAAAACGCCCCAACTGTGCTTGATTTTGCTCGTTTTTCAATCAGCCCGTCCCCTGGCCCCTTTTAGCAAAGATTTGGGAAAATCCCCATTTTTGACTTTTTCGACACTACCGGCCCTGTCGTTTTTTTCAATTTTTGCCCACTTTGGAAAATCCTTCACAATTTTCACAAAACGCCCCAACTGTGCTTGATTTTGCTCATTTCTGACTCAGTCCGCCCCCCTGGCCCCTTTTAGAAAGGTTTGGGGAAATCCCCATTTTTGACTTTTTCGACACTACCGGCCCTGTCATTTTTTTCAATTTTTGCCCACTTTGGAAAATCCTTCACAATTTTCACACAACGCCCCAACTGTGCTTGATTTTGCTTTTTTCTGACTCAGTCCGCCCCCCTGGCCCCTTTTAGTAAGGTTTGGGAAAATCCCAATTTTTGACTTTTTCGACACTACCGGCCCTGTCTTTTTTTTCAAATTTTGCCCGGTTAGGAAAATCCTTCACAATTTTCACAAAACGCCCCAACTGTGCTTGATTTTGCTCGTTTTTCAATCAGCCCGCCCCCTGGCCCCTTTTAGCAAAGATTTGGGAAAATCCGCATTTTTGACTTTTTCGACACTACCGGCCCTGTCGTTTTTTTCAATTTTTGCCCACTTTGGAAAATCCTTCACAATTTTCACACAACGCCCCAACTGTGCTTGATTTTGCTCCTTTTTCAATCAGCCCCCCCCTCTGGCCTCTTTAAGCAAAGATTTTGAAAATCCCCATTTTTGACTTTTTCGACACTACCGGCCCTGTCGTTTTTTTCAATTTTTGCCCGGTTTGGAAAATCCTTCACAATTTTCACACAACGCCCCAACTGTGCTTGATTTTGATCCTTTTTCACTCAGCCCGCCCCCCTGGCCCCTTTTAGCAAGGATTTGGGAAAATCCCCATTTTTGACTTTTTCGACACTACCGGCCTTGTCGTTTTTTTCAAATTTTGCCCGGTTTGGAAAATCCTTCACAATTTTCCCAAAACGCCCCAACTGTGCTTGATTTTGCTCCTTTTTGACTCAGTCCGCCCCCCTGGCCCCTTTTAGCAAGGTTTGGGAAAATCCCCATTTTTGACTTTTTCGACACTACCGGACCTGTCGTTTTTTTTCAAATTTTGCCCGGTTTGGAAAATCCTTCACAATTTTCTCAAAACGCCCCAACTGTGCTTGATTTTACTCATTTCTGACTCAGTCGGCCCCCCTGGCCCCTTTTAGCAAGGTTTGGGAAAATCCGCATTTTTGACTTTTTCAACACTACCGGCCCTGTCGTTTTTTTCAATTTTTGCCCACGTTGGAAAATCCTTCACAATTTTCCCAAAACGCCCCAACTGTGCTTGATTTTGCTCCTTTCTGACTCAGTCCGCCCCCCTGGCCCCTTTTAGCAAGGATTTGGGAAAATCCCCATTTTTGACTTTTTCGACACTACCGGCCCTGTCGTTTTTTTCAAATTTTGCCCGGTTTGGAAAATCCTTCACAATTTTCTCAAAACGCCCCAACTGTGCTTGATTTTGCTCCTTTTTCACTCAGCCCCCCCCTCTCTGGCCCCTTTTAGCATGGTTTGGGAAAATCCCAATTTTTGACTTTTTCGACACTACCGGCCCTGTCGTTTTTTTCAAATTTTGCCCGGTTTGGAAAATCCTTCACAATTTTCAGAAAACGCCCCAACTATGCTTGATTTTGCTCCTTTCTCACTCAGCCCGCCCCCCTGGCCCCTTTTTAGCAAGGTTTGGGACAATCGCCCACCCTTCCCCATTTTTGACTTTTTCGACACTATCGGCCCTGTCGTTTTTTTCAATTTTTGACCACTTTGGAAAACCTTCAAAATTTTCTCAAAACGCCCCAACTGTGATTGATTTTGCTCCTTTCTCACTCAGTCTGCCCCCTTGGCCCCTTTTAGCAAGGTTTGGGAAAATCCCCATTTTTGACTTTTTCGACACTACCGGCCCTGTGGTTTTTTTCAATTTTTGCCCACTTATGAAAATCCTTCACAATTTTCACACAACACCCCAACTGTGCTTGATTTTGCTCCTTTCTCACTCAGTCCGCCCCCTGGCCCCTTTTAGCAAGGTTTGGGAAAATCCCCATTTTTGACTTTTTCGACACTACCGGCCCTGTCGTTTTTTTCAAATTTTGCCCGGTTTGGAAAATCCTTCAATTTTCAGAAAACGCCCCAACTGTGCTTGATTTTGCTCCTTTTTCACTCAGCCGCCCCTCTCTGGCCCCTTTTAGCATGGTTTGTGAAAATCCCCATTTTTGACTTTTTCGACACTACCCGGCCCTGTCGTTTTTTTCAATTTATTTCCACTTTGGAAAATCCTTCAAAATTTTCTCAAAACGCCCCAACTGTGCTTGATTTTGCTCCTTTTTCACTCACACCCCCCCCCCCCCCCCCCCCCCCTCTGGCCCCTTTTAGCATGGTTTGGGACAATCGCCCACCTTTCCCCATTTTTGACTTTTTCGACACTACCGGCCCTGTGGTTTTTTTCAATTTTTGCCCACTTATGAAAATCCTTCACAATTTGCACAAAACGCCCCAACTGTGCTTGATTTTGCTCCTTTTTCACTCAGCCCCCCCCTCTGGCCCCTTTTAGCAAGGTTTGGGAATATCCCAATTTTTGACTTTTTCGACACTACCGGCCCTGTCGTTTTTTTTCAAATTTTGCCCGGTTTGGAAAATCCTTCACAATTTTCACAAAACGCCCCAACTGTGCTTGATTTTGCTCCTTTCTCACTCAGTCCGCCACCTTGGCCCCTTTTAGAAAGGTTTGGGAAAATCCCCATTTTTGACTTTTTCGACACTACCGGCCCTGTCGTTTTTTTCACATTTTGCCCGGTTTGGAAAATCCTTCACAATTTTCACAAAACGCCCCAACTGTGCTTGATTTTGCTCCTTTCTCACTCAGTCCGCCACCTTGGCCCCTTTTAGAAAGGTTTGGGAAAATCCGCATTTTTGACTTTTTCGACACTACCGGCCCTGTCGTTTTTTTCACATTTTGCCCGGTTTGGAAAATCCTTCACAATTTTCCCACAACACCCCAACTGTGCTTGATTTTGCTCCTTTCTGACTCAGTCCGCCCCCCTGGCCCCTTTCAGCAAGGTTTGGGAAAATCCCCATTTTTGACTTTTTCGACACTACCGGCCCTGTCGTTTTTTTAAATTTTTGCCCACTTTGGAAAATCCTTCACAATTTTCACACAACGCCCCAACTGTGCTTGATTTTTTTCGTTTTTTGCTCATCCCGCCCCCGGCCCCTTTTAGCAAGGTTTGGGAAAATCCGCATTTGTGACTTTTTCGACACTACTGGACCTGTCGTTTTTTTCAATTTTTGCCCACATTGGAAAATCCTTCACAATTTTCAGAAAACGCCCCAACTGTGCTTGATTTTGCTCCTTTCTCACGCAGCCCGCCCCCCTGACCCCTTTAAGCAAGGTTTGGGAAAATCCCCATTTTTGACTTTTTCGACACTACCGGCCCTGTCGTTTTTTTCAATTTTTGACCACTTTGGAAAATCCTTCAAAATTTTCTCAAAACGCCCCAACTGTGATTGATTTTGCTCCTTTCTCACTCAGCCCGCCCCCTTGGCCCCTTTTAGCAAGGTTTGGGAAAATCCCCATTTTTGACTTTTTCGACACTACCGGCCCTGTCGTTATTTTCAATTTTTGCCCACTTATGAAAATCCTTCACAATTTTCACACAACACCCCAACTGTGCTTGATTTTGCTCCTTTCTCACTCAGCCCGCCCCCCTGGCCCCTTTTAGCAAGGTTTGGGACAATCGCCCACCCTTCCCCATTTTTGACTTTTTCGACACTACCGGCCCTGTCGTTTTTTTCAAATTTTGCCCGGTTTGGAAAATCCTTCACAATTTTCAGAAAACGCCCCAACTGTGCTTGATTTTGCTCCTTTTTCACTCAGCCCCCCCCCCCTCTGGCCCCTTTTAGCATGGTTTGGGAAAATCCCAATTTTTGACTTTTTCGACACTACCGGCCCTGTCGTTTTTTTCAAATTTTGCCCGGTTTGGAAAATCCTTCACAATTTTCAGAAAACGCCCCAACTATGCTTGATTTTGCTCCTTTCTCACTCAGCCCGCCCCCCTGGCCCCTTTTTAGCAAGGTTTGGGACAATCGCCCACCTTTCCCCATTTTTGACTTTTTCGACACTACCGGCCCTGTCGTTTTTTTTTATTTTTGCCCACTTTGGAAAATCCTTCACAATTTTCACACCACGCCCCAACTGTGCTTGATTTTTTTCGTTTTTCGCTCATCCCGCCCCCGGCCCCTTTTAGCAAGGTTTGGGAAAATCCGCATTTGTGACTTTTTCGACACTACCGGCCCTGTCGTTTTTTTCAATTTTTGACCACATTGGAAAATCCTTCACAATTTTCAGAAAACGCCCCAACTGTGCTTGATTTTGCTCCTTTTTCACGCAGCCCGCCCCCCTGGCCCCTTTTGGCAAGGTTTGGGAAAATCCCCATATTTGACTTTTTCGACACTACCGGCCCTGTCGTTTTTTTCAATTTTTGACCACTTATGAAAATCCTTCAAAATTTTCTCAAAACGCCCCAACTGTGATTGATTTTGCTCCTTTCTCACTCAGCCCGCCCCCTTGGCCCCTTTTAGCAAGGTTTGGGAAAATCCCCATTTTTGACTTTTTCGACACTACCGGCCCTGTGGTTTTTTTCAATTTTTGCCCACTTATGAAAATCCTTCACAATTTTCACACAACACCCCAACTGTGCTTGATTTTGCTCCTTTCTCACTCAGCCCGCCCCCCTGGCCCCTTTTTAGCAAGGTTTGGGACAATCGCCCACCCTTCCCCATTTTTGACTTTTTCGACACTACCGGCCCTGTCGTTTTTTTAAATTTTTGCCCACTTTGGAAAATCCTTCACAATTTTCACACAACGCCCCAACTGTGCTTGATTTTTTTCGTTTTTCGCTCATCCCGCCCCCGGCCCCTTTTAGCAAGGTTTGGGAAAATCCGCATTTGTGACTTTTTCGACACTACCGGACCTGTCGTTTTTTTCAATTTTTGCCCACATTGGAAAATCCTTCACAATTTTCACACCACGCCCCAACTGTGCTTGATTTTTTTCGTTTTTCACTCAGCCCGCCCCCCTGGCCCCTTCTAGCAAGGTTTGGGAAAATCCCCATTTTTGACTTTTTCGACACTACCTGCCCTGTTGTTTTTTTCAATTTTTGCCCACTTTGGAAAATCCTTCACAATGTTCACACAACTCCCCAACTGTGCTTGATTTTGCTCCTTTTCTCACTCAGCCCGCCCCCCCCCCCCCGGCCCCTTTTAGCAAGTTTGCGGAAAATCCCCATTTTTGACTTTTTCGACACTACCGGCCCTGTCTTTTCAATTCATTTTTTGCCCACTTTGGAAAATCCTTCACAATTTTCACACAACGCCCCAACTGTGCTTGATTTTGCTCCTTTCTCACTCAGCCCGCCCCCCTGGCCCCTTTTAGCAAGGTTTGGGAAAATCCCCATTTTTTACTTTTTCGACACTACCGGCCCTGTCTTTTTTTTCAATTTTTGCCCACTTTGGAAAATCCTTCACAATTTTCACTAAACGCCCCAACTGTGCTTGATTTTGCTCCTTTCTCAATCAGCCCGCCCCCCTGGCCCCTTTTAGCAAGGTTTGGGAAAATCCCCATTTTTGACTTTTTCGACACTTCCGGCCCTGTTTTTTTTTTCCAATTTTTGCCCACTTTGGAAAATCCATCACAGTTTTCACAAAACGCCCCAACTGTGCATGATTTTGCTCCTTTTTCACTCAGCCTGCCTGTCTGGCCCCTTTTAGCAAGGTTTGGGAAAATTCCCCATTTTTGACTTTTTCGACACTACCGGCCCTGTCGTTTTTTTCAATTTTTTCCTAATTTGGAAAATCCTTCACAATTTTCACAAAACGCCCCAACTGTGCATGATTTTGCTCCTTTTTCACTCAGCCTGCCTGTCTGGCCCCTTTTAGCAAGGTTTGGGAAAATTCCCCATTTTTGACTTTTTCGACACTACCGGCCCTGTCGTTTTTTCAATTTTTTCCTAATTTGGAAAATCCTTCACAATTTTCACAAAACGCCCCAACTGTGCTTGATTTTGCTTCTTTCTCACTCAGCCCGCCCCCCTGGCCCCTTTTAGCAAGTTCTGGGAAAATCCCCATTTTGGACTTTTTCGACACTACCGGCCCTGTCTTTTTTTTCAATTTTTGCCCACTTTGGAAAATCCTTCACAATTTTCACAAAACGCCCCAACTGTGCATGATTTTACTCCTTTTTCACTCAGCCTGCCTGTCTGGCCCCTTTTAGCAAGTTTTGGGAAAATCCCCATTTTTGACTTTTTCGACACTACCGGCCCTGTCTTTTTTTTCAATTTTTGCCCACTTTGGAAAATCCTTCACAATTTTCACAAAACGCCCCAACTGTGCTTGATTTTGCTCCTTTCTCATTCAGCTCGCCCCCCTGGCCCCTTTTAGCATTTTTTGGGAAAATCCCCATTTTTGACTTTTTCGACACTACCGGCCCTGTCGTTTTTTTCAATTTTTGCCCACTTTGGAAAATCCTTCAACGTGAAAACACTTTTCCACCACGCTGGAAAGTCCACGTTAAACAAACACTGGAGTTTTCATTATTTCACAACATGAAGTTGATTCATCTTTAACTCAATCCAAGAAAAACAAAGAACGACTGAACACAAACTTAATTAAAGCTGCGAGCAGCGTTGGGCGGGACATCACCCCATTGCGCACGTCGGGCCGCGGCGAAGCGTAAACATTTCCGTCAGGTGCATTTAGACGCATTCAGACCCGAGCATTTATTGGACACTGCAATAAGTAGATAGATGTTACACACACACTCTCTCTCTCTCTCTCTGCCTCTGTCCGTCTGTGTAGACATTTAGATTGAACAACTGAAATGAACTGCCACTTTGATGAGTCAAACAGGAGAGGAACTTATTTCCAGTGAAACCTGTTGATATGTTTGTAGTTCATGCTCATGTAATTAGGTAGTTAACGACTGCAGAGCATGACAACAGAGCATGGGCAGACAGAATGGAGATTTGGGATTGAATGGGAGAGGAACAGGGTGCACATGTGGGGCCGCAGATCAAAAAGTATAAAACATAGCCAGACCAAATTACACACATCTATAGATGAGACTTGTTGCTACATTTTGACGTAGACGTGAAGTCTACAGCTGAAAGTATACAGGAATAATATATATATTTTGAAAAAGCCTGAAAAATCGTCCAAAATCATACATTTAAAGGCAAACTGTGCACTTCCTGTTGGATTTAGGTCAGTGGTGTCAGCGTGTAATTTGTTGGTCTTGATAAGAAAAACAATTGAGTTTTGGTTTGATCTTTCTACGACACTCCTATCAGGTGTAGTGGCCGTTTTACTGTTTCTAGGTGGCACTAGAGAGCCAATTTTGGCACTTTTGGGGTTAATTTTTCTATTTTATCAAATTTATAGCCAGGCCTGATGTGCGAGGTGAATTTGGTCTGTCCTGGAGCATGTTTAGGTGGTCAAATTTAGGGTCAAAGTGGCATTAGACTCATTAGACATTCATTGTCTATGGGAGCGTTTTGGCGAGGGTTTTTGGGCACTTGACCTTTGAGGGCTTCTAAAATCCAAACCGGACGAGTAATGAAAAAGTTGTTCAGAACTTTTGAGCAGCAGGGTGTGCTAAGTCAGCTATCTAAGTTTGAAGCCGCCACGATGAACGCCCTCGGACAAGATAACGTAAAAAATTCAACATGTAACAGCAAATTGTGCACTTCCTGTTGGATTTAGGTCAGGGATGTCAGCACGTGATTTGTAGGTCTTGATAAGACAAAAAATTTAGTTTTGGTTTGATCTTTCTACGATATTCCTATCAGGCGTAGTGGCCATTTTAGTGTTTCTAGGTGGCGCTAGAGAGTTCAACATTGTTTGTTTTTCCATTTTATCGAATTTTTCGCCAGACCTGAGTTTTGGAGCAGGTTTAGGGGGTCAAATTGAGGCGCAAAGTGTCGATAGAATAATAATAAAAAACGACTCCCTTCTGGAGTCCTCGCCCTCTTGCCTTTCGGCTCGGTCCCTAATTAAAGAGTTGAGCATAAATTATAGTAGAGGTAGGAAAAGGAGAGCAAGAGAGAGGAAGAGAAAATTAAAGGAGGAGTTAGAGAGAGAGGTAGAGAGGATGGATGAGGAGGAGTGTGATTTGAAGAATTATATAAGAATTAAAGATGAGCTGAAGGATATACAACAGAGGAAGTGTAAGGGAGCAATAGTCAGGAGTAGGGCAAGATATGTGATTGAGGTCTCCCTCAATCACATATCTCGCCCTACTCCGAAATGTACAAGGTTTTTTTTAGGGCTAGAGAAAACAAAGCAGAAGAGGAATTATTTAGAGAAGGTAGAAGGAAAGGAGGGAGAGGAAATTACAGACTTTGTAGGGATAGCAGAAAGGGTAGAAGAATTTTATAGGGAATTATTTAGCGTAGGAGAAGTGGGCGAAGAGAGCATGAGGCAGGTGTTAGAGAAAGTGGAAGTGAAGGTGAGTGATGATGATAGGGAGATGTGTGAGGGTAACATAAGGACAGGAGAAATAGAAGCAGCTATAGCAGTGTTAGGTAGGAATAAGAGTCCAGGGATAGATGGTATTATTGGGGAGTTTTATATAGAATTTAGGGAGGAATTAGTGCCAGTGTTAGATAGATTGTTTAAATGGATAAAAGAGGAGGATAGGATGACATCAGATATGGCGACAGGGCTAGTTAGCATCATATACAAGAAAGGGAATAGGGATAGATTAGAAAACTACAGACCACTTACAATGTTGAACACAGATTATAAAATATTGGCACGGGTGTTAGCCAATAGGATTAAAAGAGTCATTGGGACGGTGATAGGGAGCACGCAGGCTTATAGTACACAAGGTAGGGATATAGCAGACGCAGTAAGTAGCATTAAAGACTCAATAGATTATATGAAGAAAGGAAAGGGAGGGGTTGTAATGAGTTTAGATTTAAACAAGGCATTTGACAGGGTAGATCACACTTACTTGTACAGGGTGTTGGAGAAAATGGGTTTTGGGCATAGGCTAAGTGGATGGATCAGGAGGATGTATGATAGAGCACACAGCTGCGTTAAAATGAATGGTATAGTCACAGACACGTTTAGGTTAGAAAGGTCGGTTAGGCAAGGGTGTCCAATGTCAGCACTGCTGTACTCACTGTCAGCTGAACCACTAGCACTACTATTAAGGCAAAACAATAAAATCAGGGCAATAGAGTTACCAGGGGGACAAGAGAGTTTATTATATCAATATGCAGACGACACAACAGTCACAGTGAAGGACAGGGAAAGTATAGTTGAGGTATTAAATAGTTTAGAGCTGTATGGGAGGGCATCATGGGCTAAAGTGAACATAGAGAAGTCAGAGATCATGTATATAGGAGAGGAGAGCATAGGAAGGGTGGAGATAGGGTTAAAAGAGAAGCAGGATTATTTCAGAGTGTTAGGAGTTAATTTAGGGATAAAGGACAAGGAAGGGAGAGATATGCAATATGAAGGGATAGTGAACAGTATTAGGAAGACATTAGGGTTTTGGAAGGGAAGGTGGTAGTTGTGAATGCGTTAGTGATGAGTAAGTTAGTGTATGTAATGAATGTGTTAGATGTACCTGAGACAGTGATGAAGGAGGTGGAGAGAGAAGTGAGTGAGTTTCTGTGGGATGGGAAGGGAGTTAGAATAGCCAGGGAGGTGATGGAGAATGAGTATGAGGACGGGGGACTGAAACTGATTAATTTAGAAAAGAAGAAGAAAGCACTTAGGGTGAAAATGATGGTGAGGTATTTAAGGAACAACAGGGATCATACATGGAAGGTTTTTTTAAAGGAAGCTATTGATAAATGTGGAGGGTGTGGAGACAGTGCAGTGTTTATGGAACTGAAGAAAGGAATGATGAGTGAAGTGTCTGATTTTTATAAGGAGGTGTTGGGATCATGGGGTGAGTTTGTGAAATGTGTGAAGTATGAATGTAAGAATGTGAAGCAAGTCTGGGAGCAGCCAGTGTTTTTAAATCCAAAAATCACATGGGAAGGGGAAACACTGTATAACAGGTTGATGTGGAGGGCTGGGTTTAGGAAGGTGAAGGACTTAGTGTATGAATATGTACCAGGGTTTATGAGGGCACAGGTGGTAGTTGATGAGGTGAGGGGCAGGGGGGATGAAATGTGGATGGGGACAGCAGAGGGGGTGATGGATAAGATAAAGGGGGGGATGCCCAAAGAGTGGATGGAAATGATTGAGAGAGAGAATGTGGTGGATGAGGAAGGAGAGATTGAGTTGTATGTAGGAGAAAGTGAGAAGAGGGTGAATCTGATGAGTGTGAAAACCAGAGTGTTGTATAAATGTTTAAGAGGGAGGGATGTGAGGAGACCAACTGCAGAGAAAGTATGGATGAGAGTGATGAATGACATGGATATGAAAAGAATATGGATGAATCTGAGAGTGAAATGGAATAGTAGTGAATGTGAGAATTTTGATTATCTTTTAAGTCACAATAGGGTTTTTAATAATTTAATAATAAGTAAGTTTGATGTGAATGTGATGAAAGAATGTGATGTATGTGGAGTGGAAGTAGAAACGTGTATGCATGACTTTGTTGAATGTGGGGAGTTGCAGGTGTATTTTGAGAGATTGAAGGAGATAATTAACAGGTGTTGAAAGATGAATAATATGAATAATAATGAATAATGAAAGATATGTAATTTTCTTTTTTCTTTTTCTGTTTTCTTTTCTTTTATTTGCTTTTTTATTGATTAATTTTATCTATTTATTTATTTATTATGTTTTTGTTTTGGCCTGAGTGTTTTGGCTACAGGCTTATGTAGAGTTTAGTGTTTTCTTTTTTGTGTGGTTTCACTTTTTGTTATCTGGGTTTTGACCTTCATTTCTTTTTTTTTGGCTTGAGTGTTTTTGCTGCAGGCTTCACCAGAATAGAGATTTGTGTGTATGTTATTTTGTTGTGTATTTTGTAGTGTGATTTGTTTGTTTTGTTTTTTAAATTTGTTCTTTCTTTTTCTGGGGTTGTGTTGTATCTTTGATGATATGGGAAGATATGTTTTGTTTTTTGGTTTGTTTGATTTATGGGTTTTTTGGTATGTTTAATAATTGATTTTCTAACCCTTAGAGTTTTTTTTTTAATGAAGTGTGGATCTCAAATTATTGACGGAGCTTCTTTTTTTAATTTTTGTGTGAGTTTTGTTTTGAATGTGAGTGAAATTGATGTGTGTAAATACAGTTTGAATTGTAATAATTATGTTTATTGATAATAAAAGAGAAAAAAAAACAAAAAACACTAAAGCTAAACAGGGTCGGGCCTGGTTAGTACTTGGATGGGAGACCGCCTGGGAATAGCTCATGAACCCCCCAAGTCCCTATTGCTGAACCCTGGGATCGATCAAAAAGGATCAAAACGGACAGCTCCATCTGCTGGCCACTGGTGGGAGGTTTCATTTCCAGAAATGTCATGTATCAAAATCCATTGGTCTGCTGAATGTTTTGTTTATTATTTTCATAGCTTGAGTTGATGTAGCTGATGAGATTCATATAATCAAGTGGATAAGTGTTTAATTGTTACATTTTTGGGCTGAATTAAGAAAAAGGGTGTAAGAATGTATTCAGTACACTCTCACTTTTGCTTTGGTGTGTTTTTTCTTTACACTTTCCCACCCCTTGTGAAACCCAAGCACACAGAGACTCCAAAATACTTTAACTACTTTTTCACCCAGAATGTGTTTCATTTAAAAGGCAATGCATATAAAACACAAGTAAACAAGATGTGTTTAGTTTAAAGCTCGCTCACCACGACAAGGAACAGATCTACGGGCGAGAACACGAGACAAGACGAGAGACAAACATTTACTACCATCTGCAAACATTTAGTTAAACATGGAGCTGACAGACATACACACATCACAAGGACAGGCACATATAAATAACATTAATAATGATCAAAAACACTCAACAATTAAAAAACACACACTTTTACTTAAGATACAAATTAACAATTGGTTTGTACAGGCTAAAGTGCAATAATGAACATGATTGAGGTGAGTCATGTGGTGCGACCGTGATCTATCTTAGTGTTTCGAAACAAATTATTTGCATGTCCTTTAAGTTTTTGTAAATAATAATCTCATATTTATGTTCTATTATGTCACAGTTGCCTTCTTAAATGTATGTAAGACTTATTTTTCCTGTAAATTGCTTAAAAATGATTGAAAAAATTTAAAAATACAATTCAGTTAAGCATACTGTATCAGTGATTAATATTAAAAGTGAAATTTTACTCTGAATTTAATACAGTTATTGGTTTTATTGGTCGCACCACATGATGTTTTGTCACTTTAAATAACAGAAAAATTACTAATAACTTGTGGTTTTTGAAAAGTTAAAGTGATTTCATATAAAGGAAAGGTACTACATATATATGGTATTTTTTAAAATCAATTTAAACCTTTTTCTAACTGAAACAAATGCAGTTAGACTGAACATGTCATAGGCACGTCATTGACCCACAAACATCACAAAGACATTAAGCTGACAAAGACAAACAAACAACACGCATGACAGAAACACAGATTATCTGAACATGAACAACCACTAAAGGGTATGTAAACTGATTGTGCTAGATTGGAACTGATTAAGGTTAAAGAGATTGGCCTTGATATTGAACATAGACCAGAACAGATACTACAAAGTGCATTTTAACAGCAATATAAATAATAATAAATAAAAAACAAACAAAAGAACTTTAAGTAAAACTGTAAAGAGCATTTTTTTGAACTATATAAATAAATAGATTGTGCTTGCTGAAGCACTTTAAAACACACACAAAGAAAGAGACAAACACACACAAACCAGCATCTTTCTCTCTCCTACAGATGGCACAGGAACAGTGGCATCACAGAGGTAAGTTATTCACACACACACACACACACACACACACACACACACACACACACACACACACACACACACACACACACACACACACACACACACACACACACACACACACATACACACACATATTTACAGGTATTTACACAGTCCTCCTTTCCAACTCTGTATCCACGACACTCTTAAAGTGTTCAAAGTTGTCATACACCACATTGTTGAAGCCAGAGGTGGTAGACTTCCTAGTGGATGGACAGTAGGAAAATATTTTCTGCATGCTTCCAGCCACTTTTTCCTTGGAAGGGGTGTACCTCTTCCGCTGTCCACCACAGTTTGGCACATGGCAAGGACTTGTTAGGCATGAATGCCTTCACTGTTGGTGCACAAGGGACAAAGCTCTGGCTGCAGGATGGCCCACAAAACAGGATGGAGGGGGCCTGTGGCTGTGTGGGGAGGACCAGCAGTATGGGTGCTGCCGACACAGGGGGTGGGCCATAGGTGGACGCAGCAGGAGGCCTCAGCAGAATGGTGGTGAGCGCAGCAGGCTTCGGCCAGGTGGAGGACGACAATGCAGTGGGCTGAACAGGCCAGTTAGCGGGAGTCACAGGCTCTGGCTCATCAACAAATAATCTGGAAATATAAAATACACATGTGATCAGTATTGATATGACGTGTGTGCTATTTGCTTTCCACAGCCAACAGGTGAAACAAAGTGCTTATGACAACTTACCTCCGCTTCTCACCACGTCTCTTGCCAGCCTCGTGATGGATGTGCTGGTACTGGACCTGAGGCCGGTCTGGCGGAGGGAGGGATGTTGGCAGCGCAGGAGCCTCCGGGAACGGGGCGTCCGACAGCACTTTCAGGTGAGGAGTCACCTTCGGTAGTACTGTCGCCCCGTAGTTGGCCTTCTTCTCCTCCCTAACAGTGAAGGTCGAGATCGACTTGGCGTTAATGTTGGGCAGTGGAATGGCGAGACCGCCGAGGATGGGGTCGTCTCGGACACGGTCAGCGATCCTCTTGTACTGTCCCTTCAAAGAAGCCGTGACCTTGCTAGGGGAGGTGAGCTGGTTGGCCGGCGTGCGGTGCTTCAGCATCTTGAGGAGGAGGTAGAGCAGGCGACTGTCCTCGGTCACCGCCTGCCTGAGAATACCTCATCCAGCCAAACTTTGTCTTCTGGGCTGCTCTGGTCTCAGGAGAGTCCGCCCCAAGACACTGACCGAACAAGGTGTAGCCCCACCTTGACTCATACCGCTTGACAAAGTGGGCGGCGGTCTTGTCGTGGTCATGGAGAGCAATCTTCTGCCGGAGGTCGGCCGGCACTAGGAGGAGGTCGCTGTCGTCAGCCAGTTCTAGGAGGAGCACGGCCAGTGCCTCCACTTCCTCTATACCTGGCAGATGCAGGTGACGGTGGGTCATGAACACGTCTTGCAGGGCAGGACTGTCCTCCTCTTCCGCCTGTTCTGCCTGAGTGAGGACGACGTGCTTCTCACTGACGCGGTCTATCGGGTCCTCTTCTGCATCGTAAGACATTCCGAGACCCTCATCCGCCATCTGGTCATCGCCGTCCTGCTCAGTTGACTCCTCCTCTACCAGGGTAAAGTAAAACAGCTAGTACAGTTCCCTAAAAGGCTTTTTTATGTTCATTGGAGTGTCACGTATGCCCTTCTATTTAATTTTTATTGTGATTAATAAGAATATACCATTGAAAAATGTAATTCAGTGTAACACTAATTGTTGTTTTAACTAAAAGTCCTTTATGTCCATTTATCACAATCATATGGTTCCATATTTATTTTTGGACTATCAGAAATATAACTACTAAAAAATTACATTATTATATTTTGAACACCACGTATTTGATGCGTCATTGGTACAACTCTAAATTTGTTGAAGGTTTTTAACAAACATTTACTGCCTTGCATTGATTTTTTTTTTTAATGTTTAAAAATACGTTTTACTTCATCGTTTAAGATTTGTTTTTGTCTTTGTGAGTCAAAAAAGACAAATTACTGTATTTAAATATAAAATATTGGTGTTACACTGTATGACAATATTTCGTTACACCGAATGACACATATCAAAATGGCCCATAATTATTGATTAAATGTGATTCCTTTGGCAACAACAATAATGATCCTATAAACAATTATAAGCAGCAGCACAAGTATTTTTTTTAAAGTTAAAAACTATATAAAAATCAGGACAAAATGGTTAAGATGTCTACAGTATACAGATAATTTGCCTTGAAATACATTTAAATGCCATAAAATAGTTTAAAATGATAATATCCACTATTAATACAACAACTAAATACAACAAATAAATATGAATTGCATGATTAAATGTTATAAACTAGTGAAAACATGGGATAAAAATGCTACTGTCATTCAGTGTAACGAATGCCATTGTGGTGTGTGTGTGTGAAGGACAGATCTCATACATAAACACACTTTTGTCAGGCAGTTCCTTGGCTACCTATATCAAGTTATGACCTTCACCTATAGACATTATCATTAATTATCATATTTAATATGGCTTTAAAAAAAAAAAGAAAAAAAAAAGTTTGTTTTCTGTGTTGCACTGAAGGACATACATTTTTGTACCATGGGTTACAAGCGGGTGAAAAGGTGGAAATATTCAAATATTACAGAGAGATGTAGTCACCTGACCACATGGACGGATGGTTTTCAAATGGCGCTTTTCCACTCTACAGTTCTAGCACTACTCGACTCGGTACGGTTCCAGGAACGACCTTTTCCATTACAAAAAAGTACCTACTCAATGTGGGCGGGGTCGTCATAGCACGGATCTGCGAAACTGCCGTGACTTTGTTTTATACGCGACACAAACACATAAACAATGGAGGGCATTGAGGCGATGGTGTACTTGCTGCTGTATGTGGCTTTTTGTCACACACAAAGCAAGAAAATGGAGCTGTATGGCTGTAACGCTGTTGCCGGTATTTAAAAATGCCGGGTTTGATTCTTGTGTGTGACGGCTCATGACTCATTGACGACTCTCTGACCAATCAGTGGCCGGCAGTCTGTGTAGTGAAAAGCGCCATTAGGGTCCTTTTCATGATGTCACACACTGTCACATGATCAGCATGATGTGATAAGCTTTTTACCCATATACAGTCTATGTTTTTACCATATACAGTCTATGCCAGGGGTTCCCAACCTTTTCCAGCTCAGGGCCCACTTGGAAATCTCCTAAATGTCCACGGCCCACCTTTGACCCAATAAACGATACCGAAGCAAATTAATGCATTTTGAGACCACTGCCATTTTAATGTGGAAAATGTAACCTTTAGGACTGATTTGAATTATGAAAAAGGCCAAAAAATCATAACAGAGCATTTTTATTAAATGATTTTGATGTGAAACAAAATGAACATTTAGGCCTAGGACTTAACTTAATATGGAGTATACAGGAAGCTCATTTGTGTATTTAACAATATATTCTCAATTGTATTCTCAGCATATTCACAGGGAAATCATAACATGGCATTAGGTATATTTTTAATGTGAAAATTCAACATTTAGACCTAAGATTGAGCTTAATATGAATTATGCAGGAAGTTCACTTGTGTAGGCCTACAGTAGCCTAGGCCTATAAATCACCTTTGTATTCCCAACTTCTTCACAGGGTAATTAAAACAAAAAAAATGTTTTTAATCACTTTGATTTGAAAAATATAAAATAAACATTTTCAACATTTAGGCTTAGGACTGAACATATGGAGTAGGAAGATCACTTGTGTATTCAACAATATTAGTCCTACAAATCACTTTTGTATTAATCTCAAGTTATTGGGAAATCTTAACATTGCATGTTATTGTAATGTGGAAAAAGTCAACATTCAGGTAGGCTAGAAGGACTGAACTTAATATGAAGTAGGCCTATGCAGGGAACTCAATATTCAGAAATATTTAGCAAATAACTACTTTGTATTAGGCCTACTATGCCAACCGATTTATGTATTAATAAACAATAATCTGCCGAGAAAATGATTGCAAAGCAAAACATTGCACCTAATGTGAAGGCTGGTGTTGCATGGTGCCAACAAGATACTTAATGTCTGGCTCAATGGATGAAAGTCGAAGTCGAAGATCTGGCTCAACATTCAGTTTGTTTCTGTACTTGGTTTTCACGGCCACTAATGCAGAGAACCCGCTCTCACACAGGTACGTCGTTGGAAAGGGCATCAGGTATCGCACAGCTTTGTCGGCCAGGTCTGGGTACTCAGAGGCAACATGCAGCCAAAAGTTTATCAGATGCTTGTGCAAGAACACCAGCTTCAATGCGGTGTCGCAGGAGAGATCCAACAGTCCGTCTTGCTCTTTTGCGCTCAGGACAGCAAGGGCCTCGTCCTGAACTTCGAACGGATTTTCGATCCAACTGCACTGCCGGTCGAGGGCAGGGAAGTATTCGCGCAGTTGTGTTTTCAAACCCTCCAGGTGCTCTTTCACTGCATTTGTCACGGTGTTGGGAAGCCGTGTCTCCTCCTTTGTCAGAAAATCTGAAATGTTTTCAAAGGAGTCATAATTCCCCTGGTCGACTCGCTTCTTCCACTGCGCGAGTTTTCTTATGGTTGCCTCCACTTTGTGCTGGACCTTGAACACGCTGACAGCTGACCCCTGAAGAGCTAGATTCAAACTATTCAAGTGGCTGAAAATGTCGGCGAGATAAGCCAATTTAGCCAGCCACTCAAAATCATTGAAGCAGTGTGCAAGTTCAAACTTTGAGTTGAGGAAAACAGGCGCACTTCATCTCGAAGCTCGAACAGGCGCGTCAGCACCTTGCCCCTGGACAGCCACCGCACTTCAGTGTCTAACAACAGCTGCTTGTGATCGCTGCCCATCTCTCCACAGAGCACGCCAAATAAACGTGATTGCAGTGGACGGCTCTTGATGAAGTTCACGGCTTTCACTGCTTGGTCTAAAACAGTCTTTAGCTCCAGTGGCATTTTCTTTGCAGCCAGGGCTTCGCGGTGTATGCTGCAGTGGACAGAGCTGGCGAGAGGGGCCACCGCTTTCACTCGACTGACTACTCCGCTGTGCTGGCCCAGCATCGCACGCGCTCCATCAGTGCTCAGCCACATACATTATCTCTGAATTTTTTTCGTATCGGATGTAGGCAAGCAGGTTCGCTACGTTGGCAATGTCAGTCGATTCGTCCAGTTGGATGGCATAGAAACGGCTCGCTTTCACGTCCTGTATCAGCTGATCTAGCACATTGTCTGCCATGTCATCAATTCAGTGAAATGAGTTTAATAGGCTGTAATGCCTTCTCTCCCAACATCTTCTCCACTATAATTTTAGTACCTGGAAGAAGAAAAGTCTCGCCATCAGTGTGTGGTTTTCCGGTCTTAGCGATTAGCTCGGACAGCAGGTACGATGTTTCCACTGCAATTGCGTTGTCATTGCCCATAGCCCGACCTTCCATTACTTTTTTCTTGCTCTGATATTCCTTCAGCTTGTTCTCAAAGAACTGAAGAGGCTTGGTGACATACTCTCCATGTTTTGTTTCGAGATGACGGCGTAGTTTACACGGCTTCAGAGCCTCATTTGACAGTGTCTCCAAGCACACCAGACACAGCGGTAGTGGTTTAACCTCGGAGCCAGTCCAATGAAACCCCAACCCCAGATACTCATCGCTGTACTTTCGCCGGACCTTTCTTTTTTGTTTGGCAACAGGATGATCACTTGTAGATTCTGTATCTGTAATACTACTCTCGCTTCTTTTAAGTCGCCCTGTTGCTAACCAGCGATCCATTTTGCTGCTGTTTTTTTTAAGCTAGCTAGGTAACTAGCTTTGCTTTATCATCACTATAACAACGACCGGTCCGAACCGCAGCTGATTGTAGTCAGCAGCCAATCACAACCATCCCCCTTTGCTTTGAAAGATACTTCTTAAGACATACTCAACAATACATAAAATTCAGGAAATAACTTTTTTTAAATTTTTGGGGACACAGTCGCACACAACTATGATATTTTAGATTTTTAGAAAAGGATTTCGCGGCCCACCTGCCATACCGCCTATAGGTTGAAAACCACTGGTCTATGCTGTTTACCCATTGTTACACTGAATGACATTGATGACCCCCCCCCATTTTGGGACAGAAGTTATTCATGTTTTTAAATATTATAAATATAAAATAAGTTGCCCATTATTCTATATATTGTTGCAACCACTTACATAATCATGCCATGGGTGTCAATTTATATATTAGGATGATTTTCTACATAAAAAAAAAAAATTGTCATTAGAATTTAACTCCGGACAGTTACACTGAATGACATTTTTACACTTAAGAGCTCAATAACTCCCTTAATTTAATTCTTTGACGCACATTCTTCTGAGTAAAAAGAAGGGTAAGAGTGTTTTAATATTATATTTATACATATTTATCTTTTTACTTTAAATGAACACTAAATTTACACGTCTCGTCTTTGACCCATCTATCTATCTATCTATCTATCTATCTATCTATCTATCTATCTATCTATCTATCTATCTATCTATCTATCTATCTATCTATCTATCTATACACACACACACACACACACACACACACACACACATATGTATATATATATATATATATATATATATATATAAAATGTATTCTCTTATATTCTGAAAAATTGAGACCGGAAGTACTGACCTTATAGCACGTTTAGCAAAACACTATTTTGACAGTGACAAACTCACTTTGTGCTCTTTAACTCAGGTTTGTAGTAGTTTATAGTTACTTTACCTCTTACTTTACTTTTAAAGATAATATACCTGCTGTTTCTTGCCACAATATTGTGTCCTATCGTCAGTTATGAAATCTGACCTCTTGTTCGCTACTATCAGCAACCTGTTGCTAGCTAACTAGTTAGCTTCTCAGCTAGATGGTGTTACAGCAAGTGCCTTCTAAACAATGCTATGTACGTTTTGACATTGAATGGGACGGTAGAGTTTAAGGGATACAGACTCGCTCTGTCGTGCTAACTTAAGTTGGAATGTGTAACTTTATCATCAGCCGATGAAAGGAGCGGTGAAACAAGGCCAGTTGTCATCTTTAACTGGGAATCATGAGTAATATTTTACTGTTGCATAAGAAATTGCAAGGTTTTGTAGCGTCCAAAACGCTTGTGCCCATTAAATGTTTCTTTCGTCAGTTACGCTATGTGTGTATTATCCGGGAAAGAAAACGATTAATTGTTAAAACTCATATATCATTGTTTTTATTTTTATTTTTAATCTTTTAACTAATGTAAATGCCACAGTCTTAAAAAATCAAGCAACTGTATAGAATCTGACTGATATTCTGAAGTGTATGACAATGCTGGACTGCATGGAATATATACAATCCATTTATTTATAAAAGTCAAAGAAAAATAAGTATTGAGCCTCTTGTAATGAATGTACAAGAGAGAAGAATTTACATTTGCTTCTGCAGGTGCAGTTGAAATGTTTTTGCACTACAATGTTATTAAAAGCACATGATAAACACAAGATAAATACATAACTGAGAAGAATTCTTTATAATGTAGAAGATTCGCAAGACTTCTCACCAAGATGCTTAAACTAGAAATGTTACTTTGTAAAGGTATGTTCACATGATGATGTCATTTACTTTGCACCAAAGGGAGATGTCCCAGGGCCCTGGCTGCGATTCAGCCTTCATGGAGGCCGTTAACAAAAATATGTGTGTGCCAGAGCATCTGAGTGTTGGCAGAGGACAGCAGTGGCTGGCGGAGGATGGAGAGCAGCCCATTGAGCCTCCACCTGCTTACACCATGCAGGTTCCTGATAGGCTGACGTATACAGGTTGGTGTTTAGTGTTTCTCAACCTGTGTTCCAAATCTGAACAATGCATGGAGACTGTTGGAGCTTCTGAGGTAAAATAACTTCCTTTTAAAGTTTGGTAATGTTCAGATAATGTTGAACTCCTACAGATGGGTTTTTATAGTATACAATTTTAATCGCTAGAGACGCTTTTGTCTATCAAATATTTTTTTAAATGTTTTAATTAAGTTCACAACACTCAGCATGTGTGCATAAACTGTGTTTGCCACACTACGCATGTTCTCCAGCCATTGCCACCTTTGTCTCAAAAATCCAGAGATTAACCCTGGCGTGTGGATGAGAAACTACCCCTGATGAGTAGATTGGAACCTTGCATGGCAGCCTGTCATTGGTATATGAATGTACGTGTAAATGGGTGAATGTGGCTTGTAGTGTAAAAGCACACTGATTTTTCAGTGATTTACTCACCCATTATTGTACATATTTTCATTTTGTTTTCTGAAGAATGTGACATTTTGAAATGCTGTGGGATTGTTTATCCAACTTGCGTAAATTCTGCAACCAAGGTTTATTTATAGAGACGTTTTAAGCTCTGTGTTGTCATATGGCTCAATAACCAAGGGTAACTGCTGCTCTTTGTATTCACTCTCTTTTTTCACTCTCTTTTTCTGACAAAACTCTTCAAATTTATGATGATCCAGAGTTTTACAACTGGGTTTTTTTTTTCAGGTTCCACCATGAAAGCCAGATTTCTGCTAATTCGTTGTCTCTACTTTACAAAACAAAATTGAACTTGATTTCCTAATTTTGTTTGCCATGTATGTTGTCAAAATAGTGTTAAAATCCAATCCTTGTAATAGTTGTGCATTTTTGAAACCTGAGCATACATCGTCCATGATTCAAAGTCTCATTCTGTCTTCTTTCTTAAACTTCTTTTTAAATATATCACCCACAGAAGCCCCGGATATGAACCCCAGACCTCTGTTCACCCCATCCAAGCCGACTATCTGCGGCCCTAAGGGTTTGGAGCCATGCTTTGAAAGTCTGTCTGGAGAGGTCTTCTACAGAGAAATACTGCAGGTAAAACTACCACAGTATTAATTTTTTCTTTATCGCACAAATTAGCAAAGCCATTAAAACCATTATGGTAACTGCCATAAAAAATAATTTAAACCTCAAATGTTCTAAAATAATTGGTTCTTACCCTATTGATGCGAATATAAGGCAACCCTGATTATGAGATGAACCCCCTTTTTCCAACTTAGTTTTTGGTAAAATACATTTTGAATATAACTTACATCCACTTTCTCATTTAATCTTTATCTTTATCAACCAGTCTTTATTTATATAGTGCCAAATCAAAACAAAAGTTATCCCAAGGCACTTTTCAAATAGAGCAGGGGCCTCATGTACAAAGACGTGCGTGGATTTCCTACTGAAACATGGCGTACGCTCAAACCCAGAAAACGTTGTATGCACAAAAAAATCCAGATGTATGAATCTGTGCGTATGAATGAATCCAAGCACATTTCCTTTGTACATCCTAATCAACGTGGAATTGATTGAGTGCACACCCGACCCCTCCCTGTCCACGCCCCCATTTAAATACGCAAATCATATTTAAATTGCCCTCCACCTGAGATTCCCCTCTCTGCACGATCAGAAAATTAAAACAAAAGAATGGGTAAGACGGGGAAAAAAGAAGAACTTCACAGAAAGCGAATTAGAGACGCTACTCACTGAAGTGGAGGCGCGCAAAAATGTACTCTTTGGCACACTGTCCTCCGGCATAAACAATAAACGCAAGAGGAGTGAGTGGGAGAGTGTGTGTGAGGCTGTCAATGCTGTGGGGTCAGAATAGCACACACGCTGAATTGAAAAAGAAGTGGTCCGACATCAAGGTGGATGTGAAGCGGAGGACGGCTGCCCACCGCCAAAGTGTGGCCAAAACAGGCGGGGGTACAGAGAAGAGGGGCCCACCCCGTTTGAACAGAGAGTCGCCGCAATCGTGGGTGACACTACTCTCTCAGGGGTCGTAGGAGCACATGTGGGTGACTCTGATTACCCCCAAGGATCACACATTATTGTTGCAAATTAATGCAGAAGTGCGCAGGGGAAAAGGTGAGGCTGATTAAGACATTTCACACTTTACGCACAGGGTTATTAACATGAGTACTCTGCACACAGAGACAATCGGGCTTGTTAGAAAGATCTGAAGCTGTATTTTAACCAGCAAGTCACTAACTGTAACCACTGACTATTAACGATGCTGTGAAGACGGGATAGTATTTGGGGGCGCACATGCTCAATGCGCATCACGGGGATTAATATTACCCATCGCGCACAGTTCCAGCTTGTCTGTTCCCAACCATGCTGTTACTCAGAATCGTGCGTTGAACCAGGCCACCTCGCCACAATGTTGGTTAATTGCATTTGCGCATCACATATGATCTGTACATTGATCGAATGCAAATGTTTCCTGTTGACATATACAAATTCATCATGTGATGGCGCTTTTATAGCAATGTGTGTGCAGTCGATAGCTCCGATTACATTAGGAAAACCGGCTCTCGCTGCAAATTGCGCTTTAATGTTGACCTGTTCAGCTGCATTGTATGGGAATTTGATATAGACCTGGCTGACATGCGGATAATTCCGTCCCACACGGCTGGCATGGCTCGGCTATGGAACCTAAAGCGGCTGATGAGCCAGTTGTCATCATGTGCCATTAAATCCTCTGTCCCTGAACACACGCTCTCTTCATATTGCACCATTTACAATACTTTAACAAACTCCTCCTACAGCTTTGACTCCAGAGACTTCAGATTCGATCTGTATCATCTTCAGACCTTGACGATGAAAACTTGTGCTATGCATTCGCCTGCGTTATACCTGGTGGGCGTGGCAGTCGTTTGTTTATATAAACAAACAACTCCTTATAACTCCTCCATACTTTTAGGATGTTTATAAATGCAACGCGTGAAATGTCACACCTGGTGAGGACGTTTCAATTTTCTCATCATTGGGCGTGGGTGTGGCAAGGGGGCTCCATAGCGCCCCCTAACAGCAGTTCATGTGACCACAAACTTTTCTGATCTTCGTGAAATTTACAGGACTCATAGCACTCATTGGTAAACCCCCAAATACATTTTTTCAAAATTTTCGCTCAAAAAAGCCCACATAGGTTCACACTCAGGAGCACTTTCATTTTAGACCACAACTGCCCCTGGGTGTGGCACAACAGCTCAGTAGCGCCCCCTAATGCCATTATCCATTTTGTACATATGAACAAAGTCCTAAACACGCTAAATTGTACACATATGTCAACAGTCATGACTATTGACTACTGAGACAGTTTGGGACTTTTAAGTGACAAGATGGCTCCACAGCGCCCCCTGGAAGATTTCAAAGTTGAAGTCCGGCCTTCCACATTCACATAGAGAAAGGAAATCGATAAGGCCTATGTATTATGTCCAGATGCACAAAAAAGCCTCTTGGAGCCATACCCTAACTCCAACAGAAAGTCATCCATTATGTCAAGAAGTCATCCACATTCATTTGTATTAACAACTCATCCTGATTCATTTGTGCTCTTAGTTTGCCATCTAATGGAGACATTAACCCCATCACACAATATTCAATAAAAGGAGCAGGAGCAAAGACCTTTACATGCCTACTGTGACCATCCTGCGACTGCAGGACGGTCACACACAGCGGCGTGTTACAGTTGGCGGTCGAAATGGGAGGTGCGAGGGCCCGTTCGACGCTGCTTGCAGTTTTTCTAGTTTTTCTTGTTATTATATATACAGTTGGGCAAAAAAGTATTTAGTCAGCTACCAATTGTGCAAGTTCTCCCACTTAAAAGATGAGAGATGCCTGTAATTTTCATCATAGGTACACTTCAACTATGAGAGACAGAATGGGGGGAAATAATCCAGGAAATGACATTGTAGGATTTTTAATGAATTAATTGGTAAATTCCTCGGTAAAATAAGTTTTTGGTCACCTACAAACAAGCAAGATTTCTGGCTCTCACAGACCTGTAACATCTTCTTTAAGAGGCTCCTCTGTCCTCCACTCGTTACCTGTATTAATGGCACCTGTTTGAACTAGTTATCAGTATAATAGTCACCTGTCCACAACCTCAAACAGTCACACTCCAAACTCCACTATGGCCAAGAGCTGTCAAAGGACACCAGAAACAAAATTGTAGACCTGCACCAGGCTGGGAAGACTGAATCTGCAATAGGTAAGCAGCTTGGTGTGGAGAAATCCACTGTGGGAGCAATTATTAGAAAATGGAAGACATACAAAACCACTGATAATCTCCCTCGATCTGGGGCTCCACGCAAGATCTCACCCCGTGGGGTCAAAATGATCACAAGAACGGTGAACAAAAATCCCAGAACCACACGGGGGGACCTAATGAATGACCTGCAGAGAGCTGGGACCAAAGTAACAAAGGCTACCATCAGTAACACACTACGCCGCCAGGGACTCAAATCCTGCAGTGCCAGACGTGTCCCCCTGCTTAAGCCTTATGTCCAGGCCCGTCTGAAGTTTGCTAGAGAGCATTTGGATGATCCAGAAGAGGATTGGGAGAATGTCATATGGTCAGATGAAACCAAAATAGAACTTGTTGGTCAAAACTCAACTGTCGTGTTTGGAGGAGAAAGAATGCCGCGTTGCATCCAAAGAACACCATACCTACTGTGAATTAAGGGGGTGGAAACATCATGCTTTGGGGCTGTTTTTCTGCAAGGGGACCAGGACAACTGATCCGTGTAAAGGAAAGAATGAATGGGGCCATGTATCGTGAGATTTTGAGTGAAAACCTCCTTCCATCAGCAAAGGCATTGAAGATGAAACGTGGCTGAGTCTTTCAGCATGACAATGATCCCAAACACACCGCCCGGGCAATGAAGGACTGGCTTCGTAAGAAGCATTTCAAGGTCCTGGAGTGGCCTAGCCAGTCTCCAGATCTCAACCCCATAGAACATCTTTGGAGGGAGTTGAAGGTCTGTGTTGCCCAGCGACAGCCCCAAAACATTACTGCTCTACAGGAGATCTGCATGGAGGAATGGGCCAAAATACCAGCAACAGTGTGTGAAAACCTTGTGAAGACTTACAGAAAACGTTTGACCTCTGTCATTGCCAACAAAGGGTATATAACAAAGTATTGAGATGAACTTTTGTTATTGACCAAATACTTATTTTCCACCATCATTTGCAAATAAATTCTTTAAAAATCAGACAATGTGATTTTCTGGATTTTTTTTTCTCATTTTGTCTCTCATAGTTGCGGTATACCTATGATGAAAATTACAGGCCTCTCTCATCTTTTTAAGTGGGAGAACTTGCACAATTGGTGGCTGACTAAATGCTTTTTTGCCCCACTGTATGTTGAAATAAATTTGGTTTGTTCTATGTAGTCATATTATCTTCTGTAATATTGTGTTATTTTTAAATAAGCCCATTTTGGGTTTTCAAAAACATTCACCAAAAAAGACAGATAATGACAGATAATACCTGTGTATTATCTGTCATTATCTGTCTTTTTTGGTGAATGTTTTTGCAAAAATAAAATAAAAATAAATAAATAAATAAAAGACTATGACTAAAACTAAATCAAAATTTGCTGTAAAAATTAACACAGGTCCAGACCATATTCTATAATTTAATTTAAATAGACCCAAAATTCCCACATGAGCAGCACTAGGCAATAGTGGCAAGGAAAAGCTCCCCTTTAACAGGAAGAAACTTGGTTGTAATGTTGTGTCAAATTAAAGTTAAATACGTTGTTGCAGAAATGACAAAATGATCTAAGATGAGGTATGTCTTTTTTATACTTCTAACATTGCTGACCTTCGTGAGAAAGTATTAACCCCCCCACAACCGAGTGAATTTCATCATCAGCTTTCTTTCAAAACAACATTACCTCATTTTCTTGGCACCCATCGATATGGTGGTACAACTTCTTTGTTTTGGTTGCTGCTTCACCCAACTTATTCTTGGCATGAAATTCTTCATTCGTGATCAGTTTTCAGTACTTAGTTTAGTTTAGTTTAGTTTTAGTTAGTAGTTCAGTGTCCCACTGATCACTTTAGCTACTGTTCAGTTGCTTCAAACAGCGTCCACTACAGGCCATTTCAATTTCAATACTGTCCCATTGCTTTTCTGACTGCATTCTTTTTTTAAATAATAATAAAAGTATGGTATATTTAATCACATACATTTTAGTTTATATTTATCAAATCAAAAGTGCTTATGCAATCAGTAAGTGCAGAATCACATACATCTCTCTCTCAATTTTACACCACAGTAGGTAGGCAGTCATCTGCCTTGACTGGTTAGGGTTGAAGGAAAGAGAGGGAAAGAGGGAGAAGGAGAGAGAAAGAGGAGAGGGAGAGAGGAGAGGGAGGCACAGTGACAAACAACATTGAAAATAAAATCACATTGTCCATTATTTCGATGGACAGGGTCGTAAAAATACTGTATTTAATTTATTATTACTCATTTATCAACGCCATCACAATTATCGGGCTTTTTAAAGAAAAATTTTGAACACTACTGCTGTGACATTTTCCTAAAGTATGTAATGATGGCTAAGTCTCTTTTATATTATACTGAAATCATATGAAATCAAATCCCAACAGAAATGATCTCAGGGCATTTTTCACAAAAAGCATGTCTTTATTTTACAGAGACCCAACATTCCCCCATAAGCAGCACTTGGTGACAGTGGCAAGGAAAAACTTTCCTTTAAGGGGAAGAAACATTAGGCAAAACCATGCTCTACTTGGGCGGCAATCTGCATTGACTGGCTGTGTTGAGAGAGAAAGAGAAGGGGAGAGGCAAGAGACACAGCGATGCACAGCAACAACAATAATGATAATAACAATGATGATTATAACATAATAATAGCAGGCATGGATGTCAACTAGGACAATGGAGGTCCCTGCAGCCATAGTCCATGGAAGCCTGTGTCCATAACTAGGGGGTCCACAACCCTGATCCACAGGAACCTGCTGTCAAACTAGATTCTGTAACCTTATTTTCTGTTTCTATCGTCAGTAACAAAGAGCAGATGTCACTTCTTTCAAATCCCTACACAGTTTTGTCACAGCTGTAAAAAAAAAAAAGAAAAAAAAAAAAAAGCTCCTGTCTGATATTTTTTCCTGTATGACAGAGTCCCATACGGAGATCTCACAGTGACCAAAGCTTTGGCAGGACACCAACTGGCACACCGACCCAGCTGAAACAGGCGCTTGCATTGCCCAGATACCCATCCAGCTTGTAAGTAATGTGAAATTACCCATGTAGTTTATATCAGTGGTAGAACTTAATTTGTATTTGTATAGCACCTTTCATACAAGAAATGCAGCTCAAAAGAAATTAAATGCACCAAGTGCTTCACTAGTTTTTGCAGATTTGTTGGTGACAAACCTGTACACGCCCAAATGAAAACTGAATATTATTTACACGGGTTGCCAGCATAAATGGGCACTGATAAAGTGTCTTCCTAGTCTTACGACCACTCACAGTGCTTTTACACTACAAGCCACATTCACCCATGTACACGTACATTCATACACCAGTGACAGAGGCTGCCATGCAAGGTTCCAATCTGCTCATCAGGAGGAGTTTCTAATCATTCACACACCAGGGTTTTCACTGGATTTCTTGAGACAAAGGTGGCAATGGCTGGACAACATGCGTAGTGTGGCAAACACAGTTTGTGTTGTGCACTTAAATTTAAAAAAAAAAAAAAAAAAGATTTGATAAACCAAACACATTTTATACTAAGATAGAACAAAAAGATGAAAAATTAAGGTTGTGACAAATGACAGTGTTTATTTTATAGGCCTTGGACAATATAAATATCTCCTAGTTCAATACTGTAAGGATACCTGGGTGCTGATAGGATTTAGAATCAATTGTTGATTGAATGACTAGAAAAGGGGGCACTATTATCAGTCTCTTTCCCAGTATACTGTGTGTATGTGTGTTTAGTCCTCTGAAATACATTATGAAACATAACTGGAAATTATGATAAATGCCCGGAAGCATTTTTATTTTAAGAATTTAACTGCATGCATTAATTAATGCATCTAGTAATTAATTAAATAATTCATGCATGGAGTCAGATTTGACTTATTCATTCTTCTTATTCATTACTGCTGGAGTTTGCTGCTCCACTCCACTAATGTTAGCCTCTGAAAGACGGCATAGAAAGTTCACAGTATACCTCATATTCGTCTTGCAAAGGTAATTATTTAGTCATTAAATCAAAAAATGCTGACGTTTTCGTTTTATTGATTAATCTGTTGATTAATTGTTTTGCTTAAATGTATTAAATTGCCCCAGGGCTACATTATTAAACCCCATATATTTGATAAATTCTGACATTACTGGTTCTTGTAGTTGTGCTGTTAACGTTTTTGTGTCATTTGTTCTCACGCTGCAGCGTCTCTGTGATGGGGGCTGAGCTCCTTCACACAGACAAACATAAGCATAATCATGTAGAACCACCATATTTCAATCTGCTCTGTCTGCAGTCAAGAAGAAGCTAAAATGAAAACTGGTTGTGTATTCAAACTGTTCAGCTTAGTTTGTCATGTATCTTAAAATGTGGCAAATTCTTGTAAGTGCAGCTGCTGGCGAACAGTCCCTCCCTCTATCAGGGGTACCTGTAGCAGTGACATGAGCACAGAGGGGGGAAGACAAAGGACAGGAGCAATTACTGAATATGACTGGTGTCCTTTTTTCTTCATTCTTGCTGAACTTCAATCAGTGTTTTTATGTCAGGAATAGTATGTTTTTATTGTTATTTTAGATTTGTTTCCAGTGAGATATTGTTGAGTATATATAGTGACTTTGCTGTGTTAAACATTACTGTTGTTGCTCTAAAAACAGTATGTAGTTATATTAAAAGATAAATAAATTATAATCCTGTTCTGAATTTTTTTTTTTTGAAGTAATATGTTTTATTAAAAGCAATTATGCACAAGTGAAAAAAAACCAGGACGGAAAGCAACAAAGAACCTGAGTATTGCTAAGAGTAGTGGTCGTCAGTGTGTAGTCTGATTAAAACACCATGTGCAGTCTCATAATGGTAATATGAAAGTGACAAGAATACTGACTCATGTACATTCTGGTCCCAGAATAAGTACAGATTGTGTTATTTTATTTGTGTTTATTGTGTTATTTTTCTTCTAAAAAGTAGTTGGCTAAATAAAATAAGTAGGCCTATCAGTTTTTTCTTCAGTAAGGAGATAAATAGGAAGGTAACATGGTTTATTTTATACTCTTCATGCAGGGTGCCTTAAACAGGGATACAATGCAGCAGCTAGAATGCAGCAAATTGCACCATTCAAAAAAAGAAAAAGATTTTTAAAAAGTCATTTTTTGTGTGTATCTGCTTGTGTGTGTGCTTATAAGGTCAGTTTCCACACACAGCACAGGGATTAAACTTTAATTTCATAGTCAAACCTTACATACATATGAAACACAATAGATTTACATCAGTATGATATCATGACAGATTTGAGTGACAAAGTTTGGCCTTTTAATAATTTAAATGCTAATACATTATTTCTTCATCCAAAACACAGATTGATAATGGATTGATCTGGACTATTACAATGCACAGTCCAGTTTCAGTAGCATGAACTTATATTTGTGTATCAGTCTTATGTAATAAATAAAAATAATGTCAATAACTTAATCAGATACCTAAAGGTACTGATAATTCAAGCATCATAGCTCTTGCAATATTTCATCATCGAAACATGGAGCTACAACATTAAAGCTACCCTTTCCTTTGTTACATTTTTACAAATGTTTTTGTTTAGGTTAAAATGCTAAGGTAATGGCACTCTAAAATGTTAGAGAGATCCACCAGGCATAGAAACTAATCATTATTCCATTTTCATAATATTCGGTGAAAACTCTGACCAATCATATCATTCGATCCGAAATGATGTGGTGGAGGGGAAGGGAGTGCGGGGTGGGACATAGGAGAGAGGAGGGGTTGTTACTGTTCAAGTTTTTTCAAAGTGCTGTGTGAAATGCAAGAAAGGTAAGAATCGCTTTAAGTACTTGAGCTAGTTGTGAGGTAGTTAATAGCGAACAAAACTTTGCACCAAGTATGATCTTTTAAAACTGGTGAATGTGGTGATGTCAGGTTACAAGACCTCCTAAAAAAATGTAGACATGTTCACAACTTTGAGGGTTTGTGAACAATCAGGGCCAAGATTTTTGACTTGTACTTAATACTTACTAAAGCCATCAATAGCAATTGCAAGTTAAGAGACAAAACAGGAAATGTTACAAATGATATAATGTGCAGTAGGCCCTCCCTTCCTAGTGAATGCCCTCATCTTTCTAATGCCATGTCCCCAGTACTTGTTAAAAATGTGAACTGCAGAGTTTGCGATAACATTGATGGATGAATAATAACATTATTAAGGGATAACTGCTTAAACCAGAGCCACACTGGTCTGGTCTTCACTGGTCGAATAGTACTTCTCATAACAAGTTAACTGATGTTCATGTAAAAATCAGTAGAGTACCCATGTTACACTTAAACACTGTAAAAGTCCATATGTAAAAGTCTATTGCAATACTCTATAAAACTAAGGACATTTTGGACCATAAATCATTATTTATTTTGTATTACTCACTCATTCTTTGCATTCATTACATACTGTATAGAGATATGGGGAAATACTTACAAAACTAATACAAATTGCATTTTTTTGTTGCAAAAAAAAGCTATAAGACTGGTTAACAAGGTTGAATATACACATCCCACCAATATGTTATTTGTGCACTCTCAAAATTTGAAGTTTATGGATTTGGTTAACTTTAAAACACTACAGTTAATGTATAGAGCACATTGTAAAACACTTCCAGACTGTATCCAAGTGTTATTCACAAAGAGGACAAGCACTTATCCACTGAGGGGAAATTTCATTTTTGAAAGGAAATGGTCAAGAACTAATATGAAAAGTAGATGTGTGTCAGTGTATGGAGTGAAGTTATGGAATGATTGTGACATTGAATTGAAAGAATGTAAAAATATGTTTTCATTTAAGAAATTATTTAAAACCAAAACATTAGAAAGTTATGTAAGAAGTGAATATGGGGATTTGTGAATTGTTGAAATCAAGCATCTGGATATTTATGCTTTTAGTTTGTTATGAGAACTTAAATTGTTAATTTATTTTACTTTGTCATGTTTAGAAAGGTCACTACTACTGATTTAAGTTTTGTTTTGAAGAAATGTAATTCATGTTTTAAAAGGTGTAGACAAAATAAGCGAATGAAAGGGAGATTAATTAATTTGAAAGAGAATCATATAGGAATGAGGAAAGAATGATGATATATTAAGTGTTTTGTTTATGTATCCTATCAGTTTTTCTCTTATCTTTGTTATTGTTTATTTTGTTTTGTTTGCATGAACATTTGTTCAAGAAATCATTCATTGAAATTTATGTTGTGAATGATCGGAAAAATAAAACGTACCTAACCTAACCTAAAATGAATTTTGAAATCTTTAGCAGTTACAGAAGCTGGTCAACAGAACTGTGGCTTTTACAGGACTGTTGTCCTGTATTCCATTAGCTCATACTGTACTTCCCACATAGTAATATTTGCCCTTTCTCCCTCTGTCCCTCACCTCTCTCCTTCAGACATCCTCTGTTCCTGGCAGTAAGCAGCTATCCCTGCTATGCATTTCTTACATCACTCATTTGTTCTTTCTCTTGTCTTTGTTATCCTCCCTTCTCCTCCTTCTCTCCTCATTGGCTGTAGTCAAGGTTCAGACGGTCCTCTCCACCAGTACTCCAGTGCTTCTCTTTCTGCCCAGACCACCGGCCCTCAGGCCCAGCCCCAGCCCTTCCCTGTTACCCCCCTCAGCCTCCTGTCTCCACAGTCTATGCTACAGGCTGCCAGGCAGCTGGGCCTGCAGACCTCCCGGCGCTTCCTGCAGACAGTCAGCGATAAATACAGGTCATATCTTTAAATAAGACGCTCTTGGACAGGAGTGTTTTGATGCCAAATTATTTCACTGAAAAAGACTTTTTTTTTCATAATGACATTGCTCTATGTAAAATAACTACATCTTGGGTAGCATCATAGAAATCTTTGGCATGTCCTGCTTTAACTTTACAATTAGCAGCCACGTCTAAACGTTAAATGCAACAGTTGACAGGTTATTCTACTATTTATAGAATTTAGATGAATAATTGTCTTACCTTGATGCGACAGGTTGATTGTCTGCTATCCAAGATGCTAC
The DNA here is from genome assembly GCF_963691925.1 of Scomber scombrus. Lineage (NCBI taxonomy): Eukaryota > Metazoa > Chordata > Actinopteri > Scombriformes > Scombridae > Scomber > Scomber scombrus. The sequence goes on from NC_084983.1 coordinate 88,238, forward strand.
GTCTTTTTTTTTTTCCCGGATAAAGAATGATGACATTCACTGTTGCCGCTGTTAGGATGCATCTCGGCGGCATATCACATTGGCCTATTAAAAGATGTTAAAAACGATTATTTTCCAATCCACAACATGTTTTTTTGTTTTTTTTCCCAAAAACTGCGTTCTGCAGAGAAGGGAGACTGGTGTTGATCACGGTTTGGAATGAAAGGGAGAAAACAGGACAGAGTAACACGGCGGATATCACTCATGTATATATATTATTATTTTTTAATTTTTTTTGAAGACGCTGTAAAGTGCTTTGGGAAACCCTGATGGTAGTGTGCTGTTTTGATTAAGAAATGGTAAGGTTGTTTTGCCATTGTGGGAATGTTGGGTCTCCTTAAATTAAATGAAAGATGATAGCATTTTTGCTGCTCTCATCTCAGTTAATTTTGGTATATTCTTCATTACAGCTGACATTTACCCACTGTGCATTTAAATTTTCACTATTTCTGCGAAAGCACACTTAACTCTCTCTTTCTCTCCTTCCCAACTGTGGAATAAGCAACTTTCTCATTAATGCCACAGTTCGTTACATACTATTCAGATCTGCTAGCTGCTTTTCAGCATAGCAGTTTAGCTTAGCAGCTCGCAACAGCTTCTCTCTCCCTCTTGCTTTCCTGCTCTCTCTTATTCGGTGTGTCATATGTTTAGCTATTCCTCTGCCTCATTTAGTGATAATAGTAAAAGTCATAAATGTAATTCATTTGCAGTGTTGGAGTTGAAGCTGTGTGGATTGGAACCATAGCTCCACACCATTGAAATCCAATTGCTAGTTACTGTAGCTAGCCTGCCCCCAGAAGTCAGTGCAGGCCAACCTAGTTATGGCCATACTCCCCCAGTAGTTCCCTAGCAGCCTGGAGGTTAGAGTGGCTGGTTGACTGTCTGAAGGAAGCATAGCCCTGATCAGAAGTCCTCTGTTCACCACCAATCAATTCACGTTTTTAACAGGTTCTCTCCACTCAGCAACAAACTGGCACATGTTTTGCTGTGCAGAGCAGAGTATGAGTGAATGAATAGATGCATTTTTTTTATTGTATTTATTTTTTTATATTTGAGCCTGGTCCATGAATGCACCTGCATTTTGTTGTATTTTTTGTACAATGACAATAAAGAATCTTATTTATTTAATAGTTCTTATACCTGCTGAGAAACCAACTCTGAAACCAACTGATTATTGGCAGCTCCAATGTGAGATATGTGAATTTTGCCACATTGGTGGACATAGTCAAAGTACCCCTGAGGCCAGAGCAGGCAACATAGAATACAATCTAAAACTGCTAGCTGAGGATGAGCATAAATATGTTGCTGATACAGTTATCATATATGTCAGTGATAATGACTCCTGATTATACCAATTAAAGGTCACTAAAATAAATGAGTCAGTGTGTACATGCAGAGACAATGATGTGGGCTTTATAGATAATTGGCAGACTTTCTGGGAAAGACCTGGTCTGATTAGGAGAGACAGCATACATCCCACTTTGGATGGAGCTGCTCTCATATTTAGAAAATATGGCTTAGTTTATTAGTAGACTGAAACCATGACAACCCAGAGTTAAGACCAGGAGGCAGAGCTGCAGTCCTACACACTTCCCTGCAAGCAAGCAGGCAAGTAAGCAAAGTTTTAACATAATATACCACATACTATGTAAATGCCTATCTGAACAATGGGTTTTTAGATGCTTTTTTAAAGAGTCGTGGTATCCAAGGACCTCAAGCTTATTTGGAGCTGTAGTCTCTAATTATTGATAAGTATTTCGTTGTTCAAAAATTTTGAAGTTCCAAAAAGATTCAATCAAAATCACCAGGAGTCGTCCAGCTGAATGCAGTTAGTTTTATTGTCGACAGCAAAACCTGGAGCCAACATAAACAGACAGAATCTATGTATAACTGACACAAAGAACTAAAAACTGGGGTCCCTTTTATACTGTCTTTATTGCTGACCTCTGCAAAAAGTTTCATCCCCCTCACATTGTGGAGTGAGTTTCAACCAATCAGCTTTCTTCCAAAACAACATGATCTCATTTTCTAGGCACCTGTCCTTAAGATGCCCCCAGCCACTTTTAGTGGCTGCTCCATTCTCCCCATTCACTCTATGCTTGCGGGTGCTTCCGGTCTCTAAGAGCCTGTTCGCTCGGCCTTGAGTTTTTTTCCTCACTCAGTGCTACCCACTATTCCCCACAGCTGCTGTTCAGCTGTGTCAGCAGTGTTTATCACAGGTTTCTTCAAGTTCAATATTACCCAATTACTTTTCTTACTGCATTCTTTTTCTATAGTAATAATAATAATAATAATATTAAAGCCGCAAGCGGCGATGGCGGGCCCTCGCTCACCCATGCCACCGCGGGGCCTGAGGCATGGCGGGGCTGTGGCGTGAAGCAGAAAGTGAGAAAAAACCTGGAAGGAGGCCAAAAATGCAATGTTTCGTTCATCCAGTAGGGGGCAGTCACAGGTAGTTACACATATGGTCTGGTGTGGTCTGGTGTGTTCAGGGCGGCCACTCATCAGTCATGTGAAGTTTGGAGTGATTTGGACAAAGCATGAAGGAGTTATGAGAGGTTGATGGTTCATCCACCAGGGGGCAGTAGAGTGTAACAAAACACAAGCGGTTGCGTTCAGGGTGGGACAGTGATTACACATGTGAAGTTTTGTGGAAATCGCACAATGATGATGTAAAATATGGCACTTCCTGTTTCCACTAGGGGGCGACACGAGTGAGATCGCCTATGAGCGAATGGAGACGTTGAGGTCGGCACCCTGGACCTGTGTACCAATTTTCATGATGATACGAGTTCAATAAAGCCATCAAAAAGCCAAACGTATTTTCATGGTGAGGAATTGATGGTCGCCGCGTCGCCACACGGACGCCATTACTCGTAGCTTCACAGTCTTCATAATGTAGCTTCACCAACTGGTTCTGAATGAAGTTGATGGGGTCAACTATGTATTTTTCATGAATTTAAGTTCACTTCCTGTTACCACCGGGGGGCGCTATGGGTTACGTGGGAAGTTAATATATCGGGACGTTCAGGGCGGAGCCATCATCATGTCCAGCAAGTTTGAAGCTGATTGGATGAAGTATGTGGGCGTGAGAGCCACTCGTATGTACATGGCGAGCACGCCAAAGTTAGTTGAGACCTGGCAGACACGCCCTTTGACCTACGGATGCGCAGAGCACAACTTAATCTCAGCTAGGTCTGGAGATGTTGCGTACCTAATTTGAACTTGATCGGGCGAACGCTGTGGGAGGAGTTAATTTTAGGCGGGAAAAATCAAAAGCAAAATGGCCGACTTCCTGTTGGGTTGAGGTCATGAGGTCAAGAGGCTTTTTTGCATATGTGGGTATAATACATATGTGTACCGAATTTTGTGAGCATAGGACAAAGTTAGCAAAATTCCCTATGGGCATTTTTGGACTTTGTAGGGGGCGCTATTCCGCCATTCTGCGTCGACCATGTGCGACCACCCAAAAATATCGAATTTCGGATGAGGCCGGACGTCCGTGCAAAAGTATAAGCATTTTCGCATTTGGGAAAGGGGCGAAATTGGGGCACGAAATGTCGGAATAATAATAATAATAATAATAATAATAATAAACATTACAATTTCAATAGGGCTTTCGCCAGGCGACTTGCAGTCGCCGCTCGGGCCCTAATAAAAGTGTGATATAATTACATACATTGTGGTTTTTATGCTTATTCAATCATAAGGTACTTATTCACTCAGTAAATACAGAATCACATGGGAGAAGAAGAAGAGAGAAAGAGAGACTGGCAAATAAAAAGATTAAAAAGACAGAAGGGAGTCCGCAGGTTCTTCATTTAACATAATGCCTTCAGATTTGATCATCTTTAGCAAATAGTAGTCAACAATCAAGTACCCTTTTAGCAGATACAACATTGTTCATTATTAGTAATTATCACCAAAATGTTACACTACATATCCCCCCTTTGTGACTTCATAGTCACACCAGTGGGTTTTTACTTTTTACTTCAAATACTTTGAATAATCTTTGGCTTTACTTTTACTTCATTTTTCATTGATTGTAGTCTAAAATGTTCAGTAATTTAATATTTCCAGTACATAACAACTTAAAAGAATTAGTAGCATGTGAGTCCTTTAAATAAGTGCTTTCCGTACTCGACGTGTGTAAAACAGAAATACATGTTATAGCTGTACTTCTCTATGTAATCAATCAATTCAGTGAGTTTTATTCCAGTTAATCATTTCAGTGAGTTTCGATGCAGTTCACACAAATGTTCCAGTGTTGGTCCTTTTCAAGCATACAATTCAGTCCTCATCAGTCTCTCTTTTGATTGGCATGTCACTGTCAGTTGGTGGCATTGTACTGACAGTGCAGGTAGATCCCTTTCTGCCATTACATGACAAGACAACATCCAGGCAGAAGTAGGAATATCATGCACTATTATGCATGGAACATCCCAGAAGTTAGCATACGAACCCCCGTGCAGGGTCTGATTATGCTCTATCACTCTCTTGGTCATGACCAGTTGATTTCTCAGGTGATCTTCATGGCCGATGAGACAGCCCATCTTCTGTTGCCAGTTTTCTCTTATTTGTTCTCTGTTCTCTCTTTCGAGGTCAATGAGCTACCATTTCTGCCGTTTCTGCTCACCAGTTTAATAATGAGAGAGAGAATTTTTTAGACCATTTTTTATTATTTTCTTCAAAGTCAGAAGTTTACATACACTAAGATTACTATGCCTTTAAACAATTTGGGAAAGCCCAGATGATGATGTCATGGCTTTGGAAGATTCTGGTTAATTGACAACATTTGAGTTAATTAGAGGCACACCTGTGGATGTGTTTTAAGGCACACCTCAAACACACTGCTTCCTGTGCGTGTGACATCATGGGAATATCAAAAGAAATCAGCCAAGATATCAGGAAGAGAATTGTGGACTTCCACAAGTCTGGGTCATCCTTGGGTACAATTTCCAGATGCCTGAAGGTCTGTTCAAACAATTATACGCAAGTATAAACTCTATGGGAATGTCCAGCCATCATACAGCTCAGGAGGGAGATGGGTTCTGTGTCCCAGAAACATACGTGCTTTGGTGCGAAATGTTCGTATCAACCCCAGAACAAAAGCAAAAGACCTTGTGAAGATGCTGGCTGAAACTGGCAAGAGAATGTCATCATCCACAGTGAAATGAGTCCTGTAACGACATGGGCTGAAAGGCCACTCAGCGAGGAAGAAGCCATTACTCCTAAAGCAACATAAAAAAGACAGAAAGACAGATTACAGTTTGCAAATGCACACAGGGACGAAGACCTTAATTTTTGGAGACATGTCCTGTCATCTGATGAAACTAAAATGGAACTGTTTGGCCATAATGACCATCGTTACATTTGGAGGTAAAAGGGGGAAGCTTGCAAGCCTGAGAACACCACCCCAACTGTGAAGTACGGGGGTGGCAAGATTCTTGTTGTGGGGGTGTTTTGCTGCAGGAAGGACTGGTGCACTTAACAAACTAGATGGCATCATGAGGAAAGAACATTATGTAGAAATATTGAAGCAACATCTCAAGACATCAGCCATGAAGTTAAAGCTTGGGTGCAAATGGGTCTTCCAAATGGACAGTGACCCTAAGCATACCGCCAAATTAGTTACAAAGTGGCTTAAGGACAACAAAGTGAATGTTTTGGAGTGGCCATCACAAAGCCCTGATCTCAATCCTATAAAAAATTTGTGGGCAGAGCTGAAAAGGCGTGTGCGAGCAAGGCGGCCTACAAACCTGACTCAGTTATACCAGTTCTGTCAGGAGGAATGGGCCAAAATTCCAGCAAACTATTGTGAGAAGTGGAAGGATACCCATAACGTTTGACCCAAGTTATACAGTTTAAAGGCAATGCTACCAAATACTAATGAAATGTATGTAAACGTCTGACTTTGAAGAAAGTCATAAAAAATGGTCTAAAAAATTATCTTTCTCATTTTTCTGGCATTAAGCAAATATAAATAATTTTGGTAATCCTAACTGACTAAAAAGAGTAAAAGTTTCGTCTGATATAAATTCAGACAGTGAGAAAAAAAAGGTTATGTGTCTTTTTATACAGTGAATGTAAACTTCTGGTTCAAACTAACATAACTGTAAGTAACAGAACTGAGTTTTTAGCATAGAATTGTAGATTTAAAGTGTAGAATTTGAAATAGGGGACATGGGTAAAATGCTAATTAATGTTTTAAATGATTTATCATAAATTTGCAATTAGGTCAATGCGCATGTGTGTTGCTTAGTAATAAAGAACATTTAACATTTAATTTTCGTACATATATATACAGGGTTCCCACGGTCATGAAATTCCTGGAAAAGTTATGAAATTAGAAAAACTGTTTTCCAGGCCTGGAAATGGTTTGGAATTAGGTGAATGTTTTGGAAAAGTTTTGAATTAGGTATGGCCCAATGGCTGCATGAACTTGGACCTCCCACTTTGACCATGTCAAAAATCAGTAGATTTATTTAATATGAATATACAAATCATCAATTTCTATATATAGCTTTTTAATATCTTCTAATTTGTGATCTGGGATGTAATTGCAAAATGCACCCATCATTTAGTGAGATCTAAGTGTCAAAACACCTGTTAAGAGGCTCCAGAATATAGGAAATGACTACTCTTTTAAAGGACCCCCTGACCCCCCTTCCCTTTTAACTGTCCCACCCACATTTCAAATGCGTCCATGCTGTACATGGTCAAGTTTCTTTCCTTAAAGTAGAAATTGAATAACAATGTCTTTGACGTATGGTCGTGACCATGAAACCCAACTTTCTTGAAAAGACCCCTTCAAATCTCGCTCTAAGGTTTTCTGAAAAGTTGACAGCTCTGGCTATGATGTTCTACAAAAGCCTCAACAAAGCTCTCCAACTGAAACAGTTGGACCTGACTGTCCAGATTTGGGTTGGGGGCAGGTAAAAACCTGATACTGTGCCCTATATTCACTATGTTGTTAAATTAAGTCATGGAAATGGGGTAGATTAGTTATGGAAAAGTTGTGTGGGAACCCTGTATATAATGTCCTGGGGACGGAAATGGCACTCTTTCAGTGGAATGACTCACATACCTACATGCCCACTAAAGAATGTACATTATAGGCCCCAAAGTAGGTTATAAATGAAGAATAAAACTGTTAACCTGTTACTCTAAAAATCTGAATAATCATAATCAGCGCTACTCAACCATCAACAAGGTTGCCGTAGCCCTGATATTAGCCATACAGCACTTTGAGTTCTACGTTGCAGGTAGTCAAAAGGAGTTGTTGGTTTATACAGACCCTAGTCTTTGTTAAGAAGTTTATAGGGAAGAGCTAGAGGCTATTTAGATGGAGTCTGGTGTTGCAACATCTTCCATGGGAAGCAAGTGGAAACACACTTTGAAGTGTAAAATCCAGAGTTCCCCTTTAATTTCTAATGTGTCACATGTAGCTCATTGGTATCACTAGATGTGTGTAAGTTATGAATTATATGACCCTGCGTCCTATTTCTCCAGATATCCGCTTCTAGGACTGATGCGTCTTTAGCTGCTGTATGTAGCTTTGCTCTCATATAACAAATGCACCTCGCTAACTACTCAAATCTTTGTATTCACCCATCTGGTCATGTTGTTGCAGTTCCATGAGCTTACTGTAGTTTCTCTTTCTGTCTTATTTGCATAAAGATTTAACAACCAAGAAGAGCATCCACCAGTGAGTGTCATGACGGATGTCCCTGCTTCAGCACACGTTGAGCACAGCAGGAAAAGGTAACTGAAGAAAAAGTTCATGAACCCTTTATAATTTTCTCTATTTCTGCATTAGTATGACCTAACCGTGATTCGATTTACATACAAGTCCTAAAAGTAAATAAACAAATGAGTCAAAAGCCTTACACCTGTTAATTTTTTTATTGAGTAAAATTCAATTCAAATTCAAATTCAAATTCAAAATTACTTTTATTAATTATTTTATTAAATTCAATTAGTCGGTTAGCTCTTCTGTAAATTATTGAACAAAGAGCAAAGGATCTTTAAAATCTCTCCGTCCTGCAACGGAGAGAGAGGAGCCGTCCACTGCTGTTTTTTTGGTCCATAAAGATGTTGTGTAGCGGATGATCCGGGTATTTCAAGATGGCCTCGAACATCTTGACAGTGCATCTCTCCACCACCTCCTCCATTGTGTCCAACCTGGCTCCAATCACAGAGCAAACTCTTTTGACTAGTTTGTCCAACTGCCTTGCATCTCTGTGTCTTATGCTGCCTCCCAAGTAGACTGCAGCATAAAACAACACACTTGCCACCACAGAATGATAAAAAAAACTGCAGCATCTTCCTACAGATGTCAAAAGATCTGAGCTTCCTTAAGAAAAAGAGGTCTCTTTTTGTAGAGACTGTTATAGGGACCAGTCCAACCTATTATCCAGGTATACACCTAGATACTTATAACTTGGCATTACCTCGATGTCCACCCCTCAAGTATTCACTGGCTGAAGAGGGGGCTTGAACCTGCGGAAATCTATGATCATTTCCTTAGTCTTAAGTAGGAGATAGTTCTTGTGACTCCAGTCACTGAAGGATTTTATCAGATTCCTATATTCAGATTCCTGTCCATTCCTGATACACGCCACAATAACAGTGTCATCCGAGTATTTCTGGATGTGGCAGGACTCAGAGTTGTAATTGAAGTCCGCTGTGTACAGTGTGAACAGGAATGGAGCCAGAACAGTCCCTTGTGGAGCCCCTGTGCTCCTCATTAATGACCCAGAAACACAGTTCCCCAACCTGACATACTGTGGCCTTCTTGTCAGGTAATCTGTGATCCAGGAGATAAAGGAAAGATCCACTTCCATCACTGTGAGCTTGTTTCTGAGTATGTTGGGTGGATGGTGTTGACTGCGCTGGAAAAATCAAAGAACATGATTCTCACATAAGCGCCAGTTTCCTCCAGATGAGCAAGGGCATGATGAAGCATGTAGAGGACAGCATCGTTCACTCCAATGTGTTGTTTGTATGCAAACTGCAAGGAGTCGAGTTTGTCTTTGACCTCAACTCTCAGTAGGCGTAGAATCAGCCGCTCCAAGGTCTTCATGATGTGAGAAGTGAGGGCTACTGGTCTGTAGTCATTAAGTTCAGCTGGACATTTTATTTTTGGTACCGGCACAACACAGGAAATTTTCCACAGTGCCGGCACTCGCCCCAACTGTAGACTGAGGTTGAAGATCTTGTGGAGAGGTTGACACAGTTGGGCAGCACAGTCTTTGAGCAGCCTTGGACACACACCATCTGGGCCAGCAGCCTTCCCAGAGCAAAGTCTTCCCAGTTCCAACCTCACCCCGATCTCTGTGACAGACAAGGGTGGAGGCTCAGGTGTAAGAGGGGGGGTGGATGCTGCATTGGAGATGTACACATGTTGAAGAGGAGTAGGAGAAGGAGGAGGAGGAGAAGCAGCATTGGAATTGGGTGAGGCCGCTGTATTGAATCTGTTGAAGAACTGGTTGAGTTCATCAGCTCTTTCTACATCACCTGCCACTGGCTGTCTTTGCTTGTTGTTGTAACCAGAGATGGTGTTGATTGCTCTCCACATTTCACAGATGTTGCTGTGCTGTAGATTCCTCTCCAATTTCTTCTTGTATTCCACTTTTGCAATCTTTAGTCTCTTCTTCAACTTATATTGTACTTGTTTGAGCCGTGCTTTGTCACCATCTCTTAAAGCTGCCTTCTTCTCATTGAGGATTGCCTTTAAATCACTAGTAATCCAAGGTTTGTTATTGTGGAAACAGCGTACAGTCCTTGTAGGTATGACTGTGTCTCTACAGAAGTTGATGTAATCAGTAAAGCAGTCAAACTGTCTGTCAATGTCCATACTCTTCTCCTCTGTTTCCAGCAACACATTCCAGTCTGTACATTCAAAGCAGTCCTTTAGAGCCTCAGTATCCTCTGGTGTCCATTTCCTGACTGAGAGTTTAGTTGCAGGCTGCCTCCACACACAGGGTTTGTAACAAGTCTCCAGAAGAACTAAGTTGTGATCTGACCTGCCAAGTGGTGGTAAGGCAGTGGCTCTGAAAGCTTCTTTGACATTGGCATACAGCAGATCAAGGGTTTTATTTTCTCTGGTGGGACAAACTGTGTACATCCAGTCAGGTGGGAGGAGAGGGAAACATGATTGAAGTCTCCTGATATTATCATAAGTGCCTCAGGATGCTTAGTCTGTATCTTAGCAACGAGGTCATGGAACTTCAGCGATGCCTTGGGTGGGATGTACACAAGTATTGTTATGATATGACTGAATTCTCTTGGTACATAGAATAGAAAGTCTTTATTGTCATTATACAAAGCACAACGAAATTGAGATGCCGTCTTTAAAGTGCAGAAACAAAAATAAATTAATAATTACCATTATTTAATGCCGTTTAGGCTTTAGCGTAAAAGCTATTGTGTAGTCTATTTGTGTGTACTCTCAATGTCCTGTAGCGTTTGCCTGAGGGCAGCATCTCAAACAGCGAGTGTACTGGGTGAGATGGGTCCCTGAGAATATGGTGAGCTTTCCTGAAACAGCGGGAACTGTACAGATCTTTCAGGGAGGGGAGAGGGCAGTCGATAATCTTCTGGAGCGCTATCCTCTCTGCAGCTGTGCAGCTGGAGAACCACACACACATGCAGTAGGTCAAAATGCTCTCAATGGAGCAACAATAAAAGGACAAAAGCAGTTTTTGTGAGAGTTGGTTATTCCGGAGTACTCTCAGGAAGTACAATCTCTGCTGTGCCTTCTTAATAATAGCAGTGGTGTTGATGCTCCAGGTCAGGTCATCCTCTATGTGAATGCCCAGAAACCAGAAGTCTGTGACCCTCTCCACTAGGGGTGGGTAAAAAAATCGATACGGCAATATATCGCGATACTTTGCTGGCCGATAAAATATCGATTTGTTCAACTCCAAATATCGATACTTTGTTAAAATAATGATTGATTGGTGTTAAGACGCGCTGTGAATACAGTAGGGTTTCTTTGCCTCCAGTCCGGTAGATGGCGCCTAAGAGCCACTCTGCTGTGTGGTGCATGCATTTCTGTGCTAGAGGAAGCTGCTTATTTACGATCAAAATGGCTAATAACTTGATAACACCACCGCAATTTAAAGCCGACGTGTGGAAGCACTTCGGCTTCCAAATGAAAAACAAAGAAAAAAGGGAGCTCGACAAAGACAACGCTGTCTGTAGAATTTGTTTCGCGCAGGTAAAATATTGTGGAAACACAACAAACTTGCGAGTTCATCTCTTGAGACACCACGCTGAGGTGTTGAAGCAGCCGCCAAAACCTCAACCGAGCCAGACGACGCTGCACAACTTTTTGCCCTCCACCTCACCTCGCGCACAGCGCATAACAGAGGCGATTGTGCACTTTATCTGTAAGGATTTACGCCCTTATAGCGTCGTTGATAATGCTGGATTCAGGTGGATGCTGCACACTTTAGAGCCACGTTACAAGATACCACAACGAGGGTACATGGTGGACACAGCTGTACCCGCGATGTATGAAGAGGTGAAGAAAGCGGTTAAACCAAGTGAAGTACAAGTTTTAGGTCTATCCATTTCAGAATGTTTATGTTTTTTTACTTTATTATTTATTTTGATTAGAGGAACAAAAGGGCTATTCTGCACTTTATTTTCTTATACTTTTTTACTGCATGCACATAGGTATTTTATTTTCATTTGAACTTCAGTTCAGATTTCGTACTGTGAAAAACTACTGTGCACTTTATTTCAGTTTTCAGCTCAGTGTTTCAGCTGTAAGAAATAAGAAATAAAACAAATATTGTTAATGTTTCATTCATTGAAATAAAAAATAGCTGTTATGAATGAAATGGTTTTGACTCAATTTGTCCTCTAATCAATATAATCTGAAATACATAAACTCTTTAAATCGCAATATCGTGATATGTATCGTATCGTGACCCAAGTATCGGGATACGTATCGTATCGTGAGGTTCATGCCAATACCCACCCCTACTCTCCACACAGTCCCCGCCGATGAACAGGGGCGGAGTGTCCGTTTTATTATTTCATAATATGGTCTCATACTAACTGCCAATAATTCAATATCTGGACAGCACATCTCATTGACAGTAACATGTGCAGGACTGCACCATCTCTGGTTCACAAATAAAGCCAAGCCCCCATCTTTTTTCTTGCCACTAGCTTTAGCATCTCTGTCCGATTGTATGAGAGTGAAGCCAGGTAGATCCACATTGGAGTCTGAGATCTTTTTCAACCACGTTTCCGTAAAACACATGCAACTACACTCACGGTATACTTTCTGAGTCTTCACCAATATCTCCAGTTCATCACTCTTGTTGGGCAGAGAGTTGACATTTCCCATGATGACTGATGGCAGAAAGGGGTTATATATCCATTTCCAAGCCTTCACTTTTGCACCAGCACGACAACCCACGAAAACACCTCTTCAACTCAGCTGGAATAGGGTGGTGTCCTTCAGACTTACTCCGTTTCAATGAAAAAAGCTCTTCTCTTGAATAAACTCTTCTCTCCACAGAAATATCTACAGTTGTTGATATTTGATATTTGACAGTGTATAAGATGAAGTTATTACACTTTTCTATTATTTTATAATGTCATTTCTAAACATATGTTTATACTTCAAAACTTGACACCACTGTTTATGACGTTATAGTTAAGAAGTGTGGAGGCTCACATCATTATTTTTATAGTTATTGTTCTTAGTGTGTATGGTCTTTTACATACCTATAATCATATCCAAATCCAACCTCTCTGTATTTTATTGGTCACAACGTATATAATACGTCTTATACACGTTGTGTATAAGACGCACCCCACTTTTAAATGAAAAAAGAATCGCATTAAAGGTGCTTATACACAGTATATCCAATGCAGTTATGGGTCGGATAATAAAAAATGCGGATTCATTAACAGCTTTGGCTACATTAAGACAAGATCATATGCAGCTGCTCAAAGCATGCGAGTTGGTGGGTGTGTTTATATGGGCCTACACAAAACAATCAGAAAAAGATGTGGCAACAGCAGCAAGAAAAAATTCCCCTTTAACAGAAAGAAACCTCAAGCAGAACCGTAAGCTGTCTGACTGCTGAATTTCGTAGTGACAACTGTTGTTCATTGTCAGAGGAACAGCACACAGCAGAGTAGGGAAACGGAGAAGCAGGGGAAGCAATGAATCAAACATTAAACACAGCAATGTAAACCGGTCTCTACGCTACATGTCCCGACCTCACACCCTGTTCACAATCATTGGCTTGGGAGTACACACTTAATGTCCAAAGGTTGTTGCCCAGAAGCCCCCTGATGATGGAGGCTGGGGTCTCATATGTTGTTTTTTAGTAAAACCCTGCATAGTGTTCCTTTAGCTATTCTATGACATTTCAATCCTTTACATTACATGTAGTATCAGTGGAGTTGTTTTATTAGCATTAATTGTAAATTATTTATTATGTATTAGCATTTATTGTGAGTTTGGTTACTGTATGTCAAACCTCTATGGATGGGCATGTATTATTATATATATTAAGGTTCTAGATTGGTTTGTGTCTCTCATTCTGTCTCTTTCTGTCTGTTATTCATCCTGACTGTGTTCAGAGCTGTGGAAAACTGGAGCCTAGAAGAAGAGGGAGGAGCTACTGTGGAGTTCATTGTCCTCAGGAGACAGGTAGGCTAAAAAAAAAAAAAAGGCTCAGTGCCACTGAGATGAGCCTGTGTGCTTCTATTATCTTTTTTATCCCTCTCCATCTATCTGTCCATCTGTGCTTTATTTGTTCTTGCCTAACTGTGTAGGTGATGAAGATGAGTCGCCGGCTGGCGGCACTTGAGAGGCACAACACTGAACGGAGGAATACAGAAGTTGTCCTGTTTTCACTGCTGTTCTCTGCTTGCCTGCTCAACATGTGGCTGTGGATCCGAAGATAACACAAACTTGCACATTTATTTGACTAAACTTCTGAGTACTCCTTCAGGAAAACGTCAACTTTAACACTGTTTGAAATTACAATGTGTTTGATGTGGGGGGGGTTTTCTTTTCCTCATTTGCATATTTCCTCATCTTTTCAGCATTCAGAATCAACAGCAAAGGCTACAGCCAACACTCAATAATCATGCAGGGAGAAAGTAGCAGAGAGTTTATACACTCACTCTCACTCTGGCTGTCCTCATGTCTCTTTCCCCTACAGATTAATATTTCTGGGAAATGTGGGACATGCTGACTGTTGATGAAACTGTAATAAATGACAACACACTTGTGAGAATTCTCAGACCACATTCAGTTGTCTTTCTCAATTCAAGCCAGATGTAAAACTTTCAATGTAATCTCAGCTGTAAATCCCAGTCTGTAACCTGAAAGTCAAACAAGAGTACATACACACGAGCACACATACTGTAGTCCTGCACAAAATATGCAACCAAGATGTATCTTACCAAATGAAGCTGGTAATACTGTGAAAAGGGCAAAATGCTTAATACAGAGATCTTTCAGTAGAATTACAGTGTTGTGTAGAGGTTATAACAACAGACTGCAACTAATTCTAGTACTATTTCATAAATATCACTCTGTTAGCATTATGTCAGACACAATGAAGGAACTGTCAGAATTTGTAGCTGTGAGAATTTTTAGTTTTTGAGTCATTGCTCGAAAATGTATACATAAGGTAAAATAACTGCAGTTTGTAATGATGGAATGTGATCTTATAGCATAGTTTTTGTTAATTGATTTGTGCTGCGTAAACTGTGTTGGAAGAAGGAATGCTAACAAGGTTCAGGGTTTTTAAATAGTCCAAATAAAAAAAGGGAAAAAAAGTATGCCAGTGTGTAATATAGTACCTGAAGATCTTTCTTTTCATACAGTCAAGATACTGTTTGACTTCTCAGTTTAAACATTACTCATTGCATCTGTCCCAGGCTGGATTTGACTATGTTTCTTAAAGCTGTGCCATTGTTGCTTAATAAAAGAAGATTTTATATTTCAATTGTCTGCTTTGTGGTGTTTTTTATGCTAGCATGAGCCTTGTTAAAAAAACAAAATCTGATTTTAGTAAAGATGGGCCCTAATGTTGAAAGGGGTTATTCTTCTGTTAAGGACTTTGTGTTCTCCCCGAATAAAGAGTAAAATAAGCTGTGCAGGTTGGCATGACAGCCTTAGATGTGTGACGTACTCGACCGTGACTTAGATGTTTTCTTCTGAAGGCCTTTGAGGAAGAGCTTTTTTTGTCCCAATTGTTGGAAAGCACAATATTTTTCATGACACAAATTTCTTGTTTTACAATTACTTATCCCAGTGTGTAATAGGACAACTTGTGTGCACTGAGCAGTAAGTGGGTCCACATAGACATAAGAAAACACCAGCAAAAACCTTAAAGTCTCAGAATTTATTTATTTAACAAAAGAATTAAATCATTGTAATTCAACTCATTTATGAAACAAACATTTGGAGACTGGTTATTTGGGAGTTTGTCAGAAAAAGTATACAGAAAGAAAGCTAAATGACTGAGGACCATAGTACAAGAAACTGCTTGAGATGAATGTTGTAAAAAAAAAAAAAAAAAAAATGAAAAAATGACTGATTTGAATTGTGATTGCACAGCAATGGAAAATGAAGCGGTATGTGACTGGACTGCCTCAAGTTGGCACAATCAGTCCTCACAGAGAAGTATCAGAACAGTTTGAATTGAGCCTCTCTTTGCCAGGCATTTGTCACATTAAAGGCAAACTGATTGTACACTCAGGAAAGGGATAGGGTCATTACAGCTGATGACTATAGACAACAATCATTTTAATGAATGAAGTGCTAGTGCAAGACATTATGACAAGTGCCTGGTAAAGACAATACTCACCTTCAGATTTTCTACATTTCAACAAAAACACCAGTCATCTGTATCATTGCAGGTGTAGAAGCACTTGTAACATGATTTAAGTAATAACTGCATAGGTTCTAAGAAGTGACAAAAATGGATTCTAATAATTGCATAGGTTGTAAGGAGTGACAAAAATGGATTCTAAGTTTAGTACATGATAGATAGTATGATATGATTTTCAATAAATCTAAATCTTTGATGTGGCCTTTGAGTTTTTACCACACAAAAAGGAGTTACTCAGTTTGTGCATGGTAGACTATAAGCTGTTGAATGCTTTGGTAAAGGCTGGAGGCAGGACCAAGAACTATGATGAGCTCTCAGGTGGGATTATGAAGGCACATATCGGTTACAAAATGGTTTCTGTCCAACATTTTCAGAAACATCATCAGCATCCCATGGACGCTCTAGATTCAAAAACATTTTAAGACAGAGTGTGGTGCTGTGTATCTCATAATGCCAAAGTCATAAAGATAATGATATCTCATGCCAAACTGCTTTATGTGTCATCAATCAGTTGATTTAAATTGAAGTTTCAAAGTGTCTTCTGTTTTCCACACTGTAGTAGAGATGGAATTATTCATATCAGGCAACCATTATGATAATTGATAAGTTGCTACAAATATGACTATATGCCACATATCCACTGGTTTCAACTTCTCTAATATGAGTATATTCCAGTTTTCTTAGACTCAAATCTCTGGTTTGAGAAAGGACTGAGATATTTGCAAGCTCATTCTGTTTATTTACAGCCATACATTGTGACCATTAAAACTACAGTACAGTCAGAAGTAAACTCATTCACTTAAATGAGAAAGTGTTATCAAACTATATTTGAAAATTCCAGCATTACACTGTATTTTGATAAAATGACATAGAACTCCTAAGTGCGCATTTGGCATTTCATCTTCTACAACCAACTAAGAAAGAAGGGCTTTCTATTTTGCAATGTTCTGGTCTGATTAACAAAAGCTGCTTCTTAAAGTATCACTCGCATGAAAACTTTCTGTATTTGTTTCATGGCTCGATTGGAATGCTGCCAACATAGATAAAAAGTAAATCACTTTTGGCTAAATATCAGTATTTGGTTTTATTTGAAGGGAATGGTTTCTGTGGTCAAATCTAAAATTCATTGTAGTCAATTAATAAAGCAGCGGATTACTAACCCATTGTCTTCAAGATTTCAGCTGAGCCCACCGACACATGTGTTCGGGATATTTTACAATGACAGCAGAAAGGACACTTAATAATGTGCTGATCATGGCAAGAAATTGTGAACATATACACTATATTGCCAAAAGTATTCACTCACCCATCCAAATAATTGAAATCAAGTGTTCCAATAACTTTCATGGCCACAGGTGTATAAAATCAAGCACCAAGGCATGCAGACTGTTTCTACAAACATTTGTGAAAGAATGGGTCGCTCTCAGGAGCTCAGTGAATTCCAGCGTGGTACTGTGATAGGATGCCACCTGTGCAACAAGTCCAGTCATGAAATGACCTCACTCCTAAATATTCCACAGTCAACTGTCAGTGGTATTATAACAATGTGGAAGCGATTGGGAACGACAGCAACTCAGCCACGAAGTGGTAGGCCACGTAAAATGAGGGAGCAGGGTCAGTGGATGCCGAGGCGTATAGTGCACAGAGGTCGCCAACTTTCTGCAGAGTCAATCACTACAGACCTCCGAACTTCATGTGACCTTCAGATTAGCTCAAAAACAGTGCATAGAGAGCTTCATGGGAAGGGTTTCCAAGGCAGAGAAGCTGCATCCAAGCCATACATCACCAAGTGCAATGCAAAGCGTCAGATGCAGTGGTGTAAAGCACGTTGCCACTGGACTCTAGTGCAGTGGAGACGCGTTCTCTGGAGTGATGAATCCCGCTTCACCATCTGGCGATCTGATGGACGTGTCTGGGTTTGGCAATTGACAGGAGAACGGTACTTGTCTGACTGCATTGTACCAAGTGTAAAGTTTGCAGGAGGGGGGATTATGATGAGGGGTTGTTTTTCAGGAGCTGGGCTTGGCCCCTTAGTTCCAGTGAAAGGAACTCTGAATGCTTCAGCATACCAAGACATTTTTCACAATTCCATGCTCCCAACTTTGTGGGAACAGTTTGGGGATGGCCCCTTCCTGTTCCAACATGACTGTGCACCAGTGCACAAAGCAAGGTCCATAAAGACATGGATGAGAGAGTTTGGTGTTTATGAACTTGACTGGCCTGCACAGAGTCCTGACCTCAACCCGATAGAACACCTTTGGGATGAATTATAGCGGAGACTGAGAGCCAGGCCTTCTTGTCCAACATCAGTGTGTGACCTCACAAATGCGCTTCTGGAAGAATGGTCAAAAATTCCCATAAACACACTCCTAAACCTTGTGGAAAGCCTTCCCAGAAGAGTTGAAGCTGTTACAGCTGCAAAGGGTCGACCGACGTCATATTAAACCCTATGGATTAAGAATGGGATGTCACTTAAGTTCATATGCGAGTCAAGGCAGGTGAGCCAATACTTTTGGCAATATAGTGTATTTTTGGCTGTCTTTTTTGCACTGTCAATGTGCTTTTTTCATTCAGTTATATAAAACTTTCACACAGCCATGAACACACAAGACAGACATTTACATCAACCAAGATCTATTTCTATTTGGGGATCCACCTAATACTAACATGGCAGTGGACCCCAGCACAACAGTGGAATAAAATATGTTGGCAGCTTCTGTGCCATAAACTTGAATTTCAAAAGATTTCACACAAGGATTTCTGTATTAGAGATGACACCATTCATTTTGGCTGATGAGGTTGCAATGGTCTAAGTCCTTATTCCTTACTAAATCAGGTGTACACAGTTACAATATATCAGTGCATTCGTAATTATGTTATTTTGATGAGACACCTGACCATCTGAAAAATCAACATCAGTTAGCTTCAGTGAGCTTCTTTGGTTCTACATTTTTGGTTATCTTTAATCGAACTACATTAACCTTGCTGGAAATACTTAACCACATACGTTTTTTTTTTAAAAAGAAGAAAAAAAAGGGAACATTTTGTGAAGGCTGGTCTATTCCGTAGGCTTGATTTCAAAGTTGAATTTTGTTGTATTTCTTCAACAGCTTGAATCATCATAATCCAATTCAACTATACAATGAATTTTACCAAAAAACTGTGACATGACAGTACTGAAATTATTAATGAAAGTGAAGGAATGACCTCACCCTACATGCAAATTGTTTCACCTGAATTGTGATAATTCTCATGATGTTCACACTTGTCAACAAGGATGAATACAAATGCATTTTGTTTCCTGTTAAAAAAGATGGCAAAAATGGAATGGAAGGACATCTGCTATACAGAGTGTTGGGTATTTGCTATTGACAATGTAATGAAACATTGTCTTAACCTGATAACTTGTCAAAATTATCATTAATTAGATTATAAAATCAGACTTAGTTGATTGATGCATTTGCCATTTCCTGATCATTTGGTGGAACTCCTGATCAACACTTGCCAGTGAGTGTTGAGCAAGTGCCCTGTTTGCTGCAGCAGAACTCAACCATGAATTTAAGTGGATCAACTTCAAATTCATGACCCTCGAAGCACTGAAATGCTCATTGAAAACGAAATAATCAAGAAAACAATGGGTCACACCTGGTCTTGAAATAAATAAACTTAAACAAGATGTGGAAAGCCTTAGCTGCAGTGAAGGCACATCAATGCATATCAATTCCCCAAGCTACTTTATTAGTTTCTTTTCTGCAACACTAACATGCTAAACTTGCACATCTTGGACCATTGTGGGCTCTTAAGGAAACACACCCTGCCTGAGCAGAATTATGCCCCAACCTGACTTGGATTATCATTTAGCCAAAGGACATGGACGCAAGTACACTGTCAGTAACGTTCCTAAAAAATCCCAAGAGCTCCCTGCCCCCTCCCCAAAATCCTCTACTATGTGAGATTCACCCCAACCAGTGGGGTCATGCAGAACTATCAGTCTCTTTCCCCTCTTGTCACTGAAGTCCAAACAGGGCTACTAAGATGCTGGTTAATTTTCACCAACCATGGAAAGAAGCAAATCTGCTATCTTGCTAATTCAATGGTTCTGGGAATGTAACACGACTGAAAGGCTTAACTCTCAGATTCCTCCACAGTACACAGTCTAACAGGGTGTTACAGAAGAAACACAATGTTGATACCCCATTTACATGATTAAGAATGTGTATAGTTTAAATCACTTTTGATTACCCAAGTGCCATGTCTAACTGTGGTAAAAAAAACAAAACAATACTTATTACATATAAATACAATACCTAGTGTCAGACGTGTTAAGGTAATAAAGCAAAACAGAAACACTTTTAAGTAGTGCAATAAATGCAACAAAAAGGTAGCCAATACATTTGGTCCAACATAGCAAACCAGCCTCCAACAATACTGTATGGGAAAAGTTTACAGATCACTAAGTAACTAGCTGCTTTCTCTCTCATTTGCATGTCGACAATGAACAAAATGCTGCTTATGCTATATCTGTAAATTTTCCAAAATCTGCTAAAATGCCATTGGTGCAGTTAGTAATGTATTCACTAGTGTACTAGTCACTAGTGTGACAATGACACTAAACTCCCCAGATCAAAAAGTAGTACATTTGAACAAAGATTTAGTCACTGACCACATCCAGCCATACATAACAGAGGGACAAAAAGAGAAATCCTTCACTTTAAATCTACACGCAGGGAAACAGGTGTTGTTAAAAAGTTAAAAATACATGTATGAATCTTGAATTTTAACTTTCAGCTTTACCCCTTCCTTTTTAGATATCTCATTTATGTGTCAAGTTTTAACAACTCACATTACTGAAATGTTTTAAATTACGTTTTATCAAACCTCTCGAGCATGGCATGACATTCAAACATCAGTTTACAAAGTTAAACCCGTCATTTTGAACATAAAAAGGCAAACATGAACATGAGGCAATGAACATTTTTTTAGTTTCAGTCCCACTCCATTACTACAGCTGCAACGATTAGTCCATTAATCAATTGACAGAAATCACATTTTTGATCATTTTTATATCATTTAGCTTTTTTTTACAGAAAAACTATATTTGATATAAATATAGTATAATTGTATTTGATGTTATACTATGCCAAATTGTTCCAGAATCTCAATTTAAGAGTTATAGTACATTGAACATCTTTGGGAACTGGAATGTTGGTAGGACTTAACTAGACATTTGATGATGTCATTGCGCTCTAGGAAATTGTGATGGGCATTATTCACATTTTTTGAATATTTTAAAGACCAAATGATTAATCAAAAAATTAAAGAAATACTAAAGACTGTGTTTGAATTAGTGCACATGTAAACATAAGAGTATGAAAAGGTCTATGTGTGGGTCTGTCAATCATCCCGGCTCATATTCCAAGGTCTGTCATTGTGTTTGTTCCAATGGAGCTATGGATTATGGGTTTTTTTCCCGAGGTCATGGAGTCAGATGAGGATTTCCACCATGTCACTGTCCACTTCCTGTTGGGTGGGTGGGGCTGGGTGGTGCAGTTGTGGCTGTAGGTGGGACTGAGCTGGGACCCTCCGCTCCAGGGTGCTGCTGTGAAACACTGGCACGTCTACACAGAGAACATGGAAACTAGTCAAAACATCAAAAAATGTCAGTCACCATTTCTGAAATACAGATGAAAATGTCTGATATACAGATCAAGCTGTAACATTTGCTTATGGTGACATGTGTGTGCTGATACTGCTGTTTCAAGCAAACACTGAGTCCTGAGGGATGTGAAAACACCTACAATTTTAAAGATGTGGTAAATGTTCTGGAAAGAACATACAGGAATACATAAAGGAGAAGTGTGTTATCAGGACACTGAGCTGATTAACAAGTATAGTGGGTTGTTGATAAAAATAAATTAGAAACTGATTTCCCAAGTGTCTTGTGGAAAGTGTTGTTGCGAAATTTGTTGAAGCCTGTAACTATATTGTCTCTGGGATGACCCAGAAGGGTCAGCAACCCTCCCATTAGACTCATTAATTGGAAT
This sequence comes from Scomber scombrus, assembly GCF_963691925.1. Taxonomy (NCBI): domain Eukaryota; kingdom Metazoa; phylum Chordata; class Actinopteri; order Scombriformes; family Scombridae; genus Scomber; species Scomber scombrus. The sequence continues at coordinate 110,205 of NC_084983.1, forward strand.
GCCAGAAGTGGAAACAGACCACTACTTAATCCTAGACTAGATATTAGGAGAGACAGGGAGAGACAGGTGGGTTTACAAAAGGTGCAAGAAACATCAATGTCTGTGAACTGACCAAAAGACTGTTACTAGGGCATATTTTACGTAGGATTTTAAAGTGTATTTCCTACCTTTGTTTGAGATACAGTACTTATAAAGGCAAAAGTCAAGCCCTCCAGTTTATGTCTTCAATTTGTCAGTGCAAAAACTTCTGGGTACCATCTTGTATTTCTACTATTTACCATCCAACACTAGGCTGTGATATCTTGTTTGTGGCTTTTCACAAGTTGAATTAATTTATCAGGGACAGCACAAGTTGTAAATTATATACAGACATAAAGTATTCATAGTGTCCTGGTTTGGATTTTAGAAGCCTTCAAGATTAAGTGCCCAAAATCCCTTGCCAAAAAGCTCCCATAGACAATGAATGGGAGGAGAGTCTAATGCCACTTGGACCCTAAATTTGACCACCTAAACATGCTCCAGGACAGACCAAATTCACCATCAGGTCTTGCCATAAATTTGATAAAATGGAAAAATTTACCTCAAAAGTGCCAAAATGTGCTCTCTAGCGCCACCTAGAAATACTAAAACGGCCACTATGGCTGATAGGAATGCGTAGAAAGATCAAACAAAAACTCAATTGTTTGTCTTATCAAGACCTACAAATCCCATGCTGACACCACTGACTTAAATCCAACAGAAAGTGCACTACTTGCCCTTAAATGTGGGATTATCGCTGATTTTTGGCCACCTTGGAACACTTAGACATCGCTACGCCTGATAGGAATGTCGCAGAAAGATCAAACCAAAACTCAATTGTTTGTCTTATCAAGACCTACAAATCATGCGCTAACACCACTGACCTAAATCCAACAGGAAGTGCACATTTTGCACTTAAATGTGTGATTTTCAGCAATTTTTCAGGCTTTTCAAAATACATTAGTTTTGCATACTTTAAGCTATAGACTCCGTTCAAAAGTCAAAATGTAGCCACAAGTCATCTATAGATGTGCATAATTATTGCAACTGCATTTCCTTTACAATCACATTCTACCTGTGTTAGCAAGTTAGTTTGTGATCATTGTGCATATGTTATTATGATAAGTGGCTGATCAAAATAGACTGTGCTTGGAGTTCACACCTTCACCTTTTTTTGGATGCTATGACTGATAAAGGCTAATCAGACAGTTTGGATATTGTTCCGGTTTTCCCGGTGGTGCCCCATATTAATCATTAGAATTGATTATTCTTTAATTTCTTGTTAATAATTAATAATTATTTAGGATATTAGTCATTAATAATAAACAAACACAATCCTTTCTACTCTTACATGTATGGTTGCCTTGTAGCAAGGCTAGCACCTACATTATAGTAGTCATTCCTTACTGGAGCTAGTTCTTACATTTTGGTGCTCAGTAGTGAGTTCATTATTTCTAGTGATTACTAAATCCCTACAATTTTAGTGTTCTCTTAGTGAGGCCATGAGTTCTAACAAATTGTGCTCCCGTGATGAGGCTAGATCCACTCCCCTAAATAATGGCTTCCCCATTATTACTAGGTTCCAACAGTATGAAAGAACTCCTCAAGCGCCTTGAAGCTGAATGAGTCTTTGGCTGAACATGCTCCTGAGCTGCCTCCGCTCAGCATAGAGGGGATTAGAGGGATTGTCGATGATAGCTTCTAGCTTCCAGCTTCCCTCTCATCTTCTTCTCTGTCACTACCTCCATATTGTCCACTTCCATCCCCACTACAGAGCTGGCTTTCCTCACCAGCTTATTTAGTTCATTTGCACAACAGCTCTCGATGCCACCCCTCCGGCACACTGCGGCACAGAAGATGACACTGGCCACCACAGACTGATAGAACATACACAGCAGCCTGGTGCACACATTAAAGGACCTGAGCCTTCTCAGAAAGAACAGCCTGCCCTGTCCTTTCCTGTAGAGGCCCTAAGTGTTGTCTGACCAGTCCAGCTTGTTGTTCAGTTTCACTGAACTTGTAAGTATCCACTGTCTCCACCCCCTGCCCATTTATGAAAAAATGTGTTGGAGGAAGTCCACCACCAGCTCCTTTCCGTATGTTGAGCTGTAGGGTTTCCTGTCACACCATCCTACAAAATTCTAAACTAGGTCTCTAGTCCTCCTCCTTATTGTCTGTGTTGCAGCCAGCAATGGAGGAGTCATTTGAGAACTTCTGCAGGTGGCACGTCAGAGGTGTATATGAACAAAAACGGTGACAGTACAGTGCCCTGTGCTGACTGCTCTTGATAATCGGGGTTGTAAGGGCTGGGAAAAAACTGCCCCCAGGGAAGGGCATCAGTTTTTCCCCCCTGGGAGCGGGTTTAGAAAGGAAAAGAAAGGGGATGCGGGAAGAGGGGGGGAGGGGATCAAACATGTTGAAAAACAGGTTTAGCTCATCAGCATGATTCCTCAACCCTTCCCACACCTCTCTTACATTGTTCAGCTGCAGCTTCCCCTCAGTCCTATTTTTGTAGCATTCTTTAGCCCTCCTCAATTCTCTTTGAATATTTTTTTGAACTTCGGAACAACAACACTCTCCTCACAGAACTTGATGTACTCGTGACTCAATGTCATCACCATAGTTCTCCTGAAACATCTCCCAGTCTGTTATCTTGTAACACTCCATCAGGGCCTCCTCTGCTTCCACAGAACACTGCTGCATTGTCCTGGTCTCCTGACAAAAGGCTTCCATGGAACGGGCTGTATCAGACAGTGGTCTGATTTGCCATGGTTGGCAGGGCTGTGGCACTATACGCGAAGTTGGTCAATGTCTTGGAGATATCAACATGCTTGAAATCTCTGTTGCAATAAGTTGATTGCAATTAATTGATGTTTTTCAGATAACACATTGCTTCACAATTTCAGCATTTTCTTTGTTATCATGTTTTACATGTCCTTTTTAGTTACAGGGTTGTAATAATACGTTTAAGTCTCATGTAGAATATTTGGCGTATCACTTCTAGCTTCCTCCATTGTCGTGGTCGTCGACAAAACTTTTTTTTTTTTTTTTTTGCTAAGACAAGTTAGTTCCAGCTCCTTATATTATTTGTTAAGAGGTCAAGGTCAAGGTCAACGTAACTTTATAAATACCCAAAGGTAGATTTGGTTACAGTTTCAGGAGAGGGCATCTCAACATTCAAACAGATACATACATACAAACTTCAGTGACAACAGACTAACTAAACAGGATTTGAAAAGTAGGTAGCACTTTACTTGAAGGTATTGTCATAAGAGTGACAGGACACTGTCATAACTGTTACATGACACAGTTATGAACGTGTCATAAACATTATGTCAATGTCATAAACGTATATGACTGTTGTCATTAAGTGTCATTCGGTTTTTGTAATGACAAGTTGGCATTGTTTGGGTTGTCTTTGTCATGACAACTTGACATTAAATTTGTTTGGGATGTCCTTATTATGACAACTTGACATTAATCAAAGTGAAATTACCAGAAAATATCTTTGTCATGACAACTTGACATTTGCACCTATTTTTGTGTTCATGGCAAGTTGACATAATGATTATTATAATTAGATGTGCAAGGTTACAGACCAATTCTAGCACTTGGTCATAGATGTTTGACAGGATACGGACACGATACTCAAAATTGACTGTCATGACACCATTATGACTGTGTAATTAAGAAATTATTTGACCTCAAGTAAAGTGGTAGCATTTTGATTTGTCATTTTGTGTCTTGCCCAAGGACACATCAACATGTGGACTGGAGGAGCCGGGAATCGAACCAATCTTCTTCGAAGCTAATCTTCCAATTGGAGGACGACCGCTCTACCTCCTGAGCAACAGCCGCAGCCATATCATGAAGGAGTCAAGTTGTCATAATAACAAAATCCCAAACAAATTTACTGAAAGTTGTCATGACAAAGACAACATCTGGTCATGTCACTTTGATTAATGTCAAGTTGTCATAATCAAGACAACCCAAACAATGCCAACTTGTCATTAGAAAAACCGAATGACAGTTAATGTCATATACGTTATGACATTGACATAATGTTTATGACACGTTCATGACTGTGTCATGTAACAGTTATGACAGTGTCATGTCACTCTTATGACGATACCTTCAAGTAAAGTGTTACTGAAAAGGTAAACAAGATAAAAAAAGACCACTAAAAGGACCACTGAAATGCAAGTATAAAAAACCTGTTAAGAGTATGATGATTCAAAGGACATGGATGATAAATAAATAAATAAATAAAGTTAAAATCAGGTCTAATTTCAAATAAATAGAAAAACAAATAAGGTAGAACTTAAAAGTAGAAGAGTGCACTAAGACATGTTTAAAATGGAGACAGCAGCAGGAACGAAGCTGTTCCTATAACGTGTGGTCTTAGACCTTGGGACTTTGAGTCTCCGTCCAGACGGCAAAGGCTGGAACTCATATGATAGGGGATGGGAGTCATCACTTAAATGGAGCTGGCTATCCACCGTAACTGTCTTGTCTACAGTGATTCTAGGCCCAGCTGTGGCTCCCCGATCAACCGACCTGACCATTTAATGATCTGATTAATTGAGTTCCTTTCTTTCAGGGGCAGGTTTCCAAACCATGACACAAGATAAAAAAGATAAAATCAACTCAATAAAGGCATGACAAAAAGTGTCATCAGGGTTTTATCAATGTGGAAACGGGACAGCTTCCTCAAACAAAACAAACGCTGGTGTCCCTTCCTGCTCATAACTTTACAATTTTCTTTAAAAATTCAGTTTGGAGTCAATAATAGTCCCAAGGTATTTGTAAGATTGCACTTGTTCAATAGTTTGTCCCTTGATAGTGGTGGGTTCAGGCGTATTGGCATTTTTTCTGAAGTCGATGGCCATATCTTTGGTTTTGGATAGGTTGAGCTCAAGGTGTGAATCCTCACACCACTTCAAGAAATTGTCAATGACAGGGCCGAGTTGCATTGTTTGTGAATTACAAAACCTCCAATTTACCTGACAGAGCAAAGAGGTATGCTTCCTATGTTGCCGCCATCTTGGCTCTCCTTTCCCCTCATTCCTGGTTCAAACCATGACATCACTTATGATGTGCCAAAAGATAAAAATCTGGAAGAGGTTGGGTAGCTCCCATGCCTCCAATACAGCTTTGAAGCCAATTTGATATAGTGGCCAAACCATGTAATTACAATGTCACATGATACTATTGTGCCCAAAAATACTTTTCCCCATAGACTTACATTGTGAAAAAGATCAGTGGATAAATTAGCTGGAGTGTCAAAACCCCCATAAAATGACTCAATTCACTATCAGAATTTGATCCATTGGGTGTGAGCTAGCTAACTCCAATCATCTCAAAAGTCTGGTGGTAATTCAGATCACAAAGTAAATAAAGCAAATGTATGCTAGCAGCTATGTCATCCATGTTTACCTAAATGTTGCACCAATTTAATTGTTGTTCTTGTATGCTTGTGGCTCATATGTCAGTTAAATCAGTTTAGGATGTCAGCGGTGTTCACATATGTCACAGTGAACACAGGAATGTGACACAACATAAATGGTAAATGGATTAGTACTTACATAGCACTTTTCTAGTCGTTAAGACCACTCAAAGTGCGTTTACACTACGTCTCATTCACCCATTACACACATTAATACACTGATGACAGAAGCTACCACACAGGGTGCTAACCTGCTCACCTCGAGGAAACGAACCATTCATACACATTCACTCATCCTTGGCACAGCAACAGGGTTAAGTGTCTTGCCCAAGGACACATCGACATGTAGACTGGAGGAGCCGGGAATTGAACCGTTAATCTTCCAATTGGTGGACGACCGCTCTACCTCCTGAGCCACAGCCGCCCCACATAAAAACATCAGATCTGACTAAAAACTCCAAATTGAGCATTGAGTGTGCTGACCTGCTATGCGGTCAGGGATGTAGACGGGGCTGGGGCTGGACAGACGAGCAGGCAGCGTCATGCTCTGCAGGGCTGGGGTACTGGGCTTGCTGGTGTCCTGACTCTGGCCCTTCTCAGTCTGCGTGCAGCTATCTCTGCTGCCTGACTTTGAGTGCCCTGCTGTCATCGGGGTGGAAGGAAGCACCGGGGAGGGGGATGATGAGATTGACTCTGTTCTGAGAGACTCTGTGCGAAACTCTGGACCCAGCAGAACCCCTGAAGGAATGAAAAGAGAACAATCTTTAATTCAAGTATCAATTACACGTAGTAAAAAACTCAGTAGTATAAGCCTGCTGGATCTTACCCAGGCTGCCTTTCCAGCTCGTGTCCTTGCGTTCTTCGGTAATGGGTGAACTACTGAGTCCCAGGCTGTGAGAGAGCAGTCCTGAACTACCAGATCCAGTGTTGGAGATGGACATCAGGGACTTAGAGGGCCTCATGGCAGGTGGTGCATCTGACTTGATGGGTTCCTTTCTGGAGCGCTGGTGGAGCACCTTGATCATGGCGTCCTTCTCTATGATCTGGGCATGGAGATTCTTTATCCTGGTTAAGGTACAGCAAGAAGGGAGCCATGGTTATTGCAGGGCAGCGAGATCCTGAGAGCTACATAGGTGCTTTCACACCTGCAATCTTGTTCATTTTATCTAGATATGCTGTTGCTATTTAGTTCCAGTGAGGTTTATTTTCACAAATAGACCACTGTAAGTAAACAGGAGGCCCTGTGAACTGACAGGTAACTCATTTAATGGAAGGTTTTGGTGATGTCATCCTGCATCATAAGCTCTATATTGAAAGTCTATTTTTTGTGTCTAACAGCAGGTAATTCTGAACCTTCCCGGGGTCGATGTGTTATGGATATCTTCAAGAGCTCATAAGGAATAACTTGCTAACAGCATCATACATCCAGACTACAACTGGACCTCTTTCAAGGACTGCTTTCACACCACAAACAAACACAACACAGTTCACCTTGATGAAGACCCCCGCTTTCAGGCAGTCTCGGTCCAGTTGTTTGGTTTGCAGAGTTCAACTGAAAGCTTTCACACCGCCTGAACAAACTAAACCATACCACCAAACATAGCAGTTCATTTAAACTGGTGTGAAAGCAGACTAATATGAAATATAACATCTCCACAAAAGTGTGTGCAGAAGCATGTCTTTGCGAAATGTGTAACATATTAATATTTACATCAAAGGTCTCAGGAAGGCTGCATGTATGTGGAGAGTGCTTTACCTGCTCTCCATGTCTAAACAGCGCCGGTTAGCCATGAGAATCTCCTCTTCTTCCTTCTGGATTCGAGCCTCCACAGAGGTGTCATAGCTGCTGCTGGGAGAGTGGCTTATCACTGCTGCAGATGTATCCCTGCAAAACAGGTGGCAGAAAACATAAGCAGATATGACCAAAAGAAAAGAAAAAAAGAACTCAACTCTGTTATTCTCACCCTGGGATAGTTGTTCCCATTACACCACTCACAGTGCATGCACACATACATGAATGATATAGTTAAAAAAACACAATACAATTCTGTTATTAGCTTGTCTAACAACAGGAAGTATAAGTCGAAAGCCTCTACTCCATGAAATCAATTTTATTTTCATAAATATTCATTAAATCCTCATGTTTCAGTTGTATTCTGACCAACCAGGCACATTTAAAGACTAAAAGATCTGCCTACATGCTGCTGATAATGAGCTACCACACTGACCTAGTCAAGATTCTACTTCTACTGTATTAATTGTACGGTTCCAATTTTTTACAGCTTAAATTTGACTTTTTAAAATTTCTAATTAAAATGCGTGTGGAGAGAATAACACTCTATTAGCAGAGATTATACACACTATTCCTTCCTGCATTTACTCAAGGTTGGATTACTTATTGGTCTGATAAATTTAGGATTAGAGATTGTAATATTGCAACAATTCACCTGTCAAACCATAGCCCTATTTCTATGTCACTAGCTCTAGAAAAGAAAAAAAGGAAATTTTTATGGAAGCTGGAATCGAATATACTCAATGACTCAAAGTTACTGGAGAGGCTGAAGACACTGGGGACATTAGTGACTATCTTGACCTTAATGACTCGGGAGAAGTATCACCAGCAATTCTGTGGGACACACTGAAAGCTGTAATGAAAGGGAAAATGATCTCCATTCCTTAATATATGAAGAAACATAAAGGACAAAAGTTAGCGGATCTACAGGGAAAACTAAAAAAGCTACAATTGACTGACAGTAGTAAAATAAATTCTAATTTGAAACAGGAAATAAGAAAATTGCAGAGTGAAATTGACGATGAATATACAATGGAAACCCAGAAAGGCGTGTCTTCTTGAAACAAAGAAATGAAGTAGGGGAAAATCAACAAAACCGGTCCGCTGCGTACGTGGCATGTGCTCTTAACCACTCGACCACCTGCGCGCCATATTGATACATTTCTGAGTTCCTTAGAACTACCCACACACAGTAGTTCACAGAGCGAGAGTCTTGTACAACCAATTTCTGGAAAATAATTGAATTTAGCCATTGCTAAACTAAAGGTAGGCAAGTCCTCATGCTCCGACGGTTTCACTACAGAGAGGTATAAAGACAAGGTCAAGGTCAGCTTTATTATGCCCGAGGGGCAAATTGTGGTACAGCCAGCAGCAAACACATAAAATACAATAAACAATGAAAACTTCCACAAATAATAGACAAAACACACAGGTCACTCATTGAGGACATTGATGGCAGCAGTAACAAAAGAGTTCTTAAGTCTATTTGTCCTGCACCGAGGCAATCTGTATCTGCAGCCAGACGGGAACAACTCAAATTCCACAGCCAGAGGGTGAGACAGCTCAGCAAGGATTGTCCAGGTCTTGCTTAAAACCCTTGCCTTGTAGAGCTGAGGGAGGTCATTTAAAGTCGTACCCACCACTTACGACACACTTTAACAATACCCAGAAGTATATTTTTGTTTTTAACATTAAGAAGGCCAAACCAGCTAATAAAAGTTCAAGTTAAAACATATTAAATGAAACATGTTTAAAACATCCTCATAAAAGTGCAATCAACATGAAGCTTGCAACGATGGAATCTTATCCCCTTTCTACGTCTAAGTTCAGCGCAATTAAAAAGAACACTCTCCCAAGACATTATAGATTTTTTGTTATACATTTTTCGGACTTTACAGGTGGAAATAAATTACAACCAATTTAGGAAGTGGGATAAATGGATTTGTAGATTTATCTGGCAAGGAAAGAAGCCTAGAATTCAATTTAATATTTTACAATTAAGAAAATAAAGAGGGGGAATGATTATGCAACGGAGGTTCAGAACAAGATGAATATACCCGTTATAAAGGCGTCTTTTTTTGAAACAGCATGACACAAGCAGCAGAGGACCTGCGGAAGCAGTGATTCATGTTGGGCGAAGTTACCCGTGGAACCAAGAGCTAGGGCATCTCAGAGGAAACGCTGGCTCAACATCTACCTTGGAAGACAACTGAGATCTGATGAGACAGAGAAAAGCACCTGTTTCAGCAGCAGATCCAGGAGAAGTTGAAGGAGTACCATAGGATGAAGCTTGGAACCGAAGCAAGGGATGAGAGAGACATTTAATCATAATTTCCCATTATTCGATTATAATGACGCCAAGTTTAAGGAAAGGCTGATACTTGTGGAACTAAGACAGAGCCAGAAGACTTTTTCCCACTACTTTCCCAGTACTCAGGTACTGATTTGTTCTGGTAAAAGGAAAAATCAACCGAAAAATAAGTAACATTGGGCTTCCGGTTTTGACGAGCTAGGTAATGGCAGCGTAGGAAACTTGCTCCCCACATTTTGAGTAAAAGGTTGCCCACAACAACCCTAATACTTTAAAAACTTAAGACCAGTTGGATTTAGGATTGTGGGTCTTGAGAATGCCTAAATAAAAGCTGAAAAAGTCAATGCAGTCGGAGTCAGTTAGCCAGGTGCCCCCAGCTAGGAGCGTAATGGAGGACGATGGTATGGAATCGGACCACGGTCAGGAGCAGATGGAAGGAGCAGGTCTGGGTCTTATACTGAAAGAACTGAGGGAGTTTAGGAAGCACAACAGTCAGCAGCTGAAAGAGATTCGTGAAGAAATAAACAAAACTGAGGCTGAAAAGAGGATTGACACAGCCGAAACTCGGATACAAGTGGTGGAAGAAGCGGTTACGGAGCTTCTGAAACTACAGATACACCTGGATGCAAAGCTGATGGATTTGGAGGGCTGCTCCAGAAGAGAGAATATTAGAATCCACAGAGTTAAAGAGGGAGCGGAGGAGGATTCTCCATCGATGGCATGTTATGTTGAGCACTTGCTGCGGGAGGGTCTGGAGCTCCAGGATTTCTTTGAGCTGCCAGTGGAGAGAGCTCACTCCAAAGCCGCCACCGGGTGCTCCATCGAGGTCCATTGTGGCCAAAATGTTAAGCTAAAGGATGAAAGAGGACAGCGGAGGAGTGAGGCTTTGAAACCCTCTGGGAATTTTTTCACTGCCCCCGGCCCCAGTGTTATGTCCCAACTGGTTTCCAATTTAACTGGTTTCCTTACCGAACAGCTCCAGCTGTGTAGCGCTTCCGTCAGCAGATTCGTCACAAATTCACAAATATGCACAGCATATTACTGGAGATTTTTAAGACGCAGTTATATAGTGCTCACTTTCAGAAAAATATTCGCTGCAGTAGATGTGAACTGCGACTTGAAAATCGCGTTCATTGGATGAGCCCTTTTCTCCCTTTCCCAGCAGGCCGTGCTCCATTCCACATTTTAAGAACAAACAAAGAAAATAATATATTGCAGTTATAATTTTTAAAATATACAACCATGGAAGTAGTAGAATACTGAAATAGGAGTTGATTTAAGTTGAAAAATTGGAAGTGATAAGAAAGAACCGGACCACAAGAGTGACCATGACTGAGAAATGCACAGCAAGAAAGCGGTATACAGTAAATACATCATAGATTACACTGAACTGACATATAGGTCGTGTAGTTTTCTCAGTATCTTGCGGCATCGGTGTCACCCGTGTACATTGCATGACTGAATATTGACCGGCTCATGACAGCCGGTCTGCGGAGTATAAAAGACGTCGCTGGCCGGACGGCCTACCAGGGATTGTCCTGTCTCTCCCAATGGTCACCCCACCTTTGAAAGAGGAGATACTGAGACTGGCCTGGCAAAAGCGGGGATTTCAACTTCATGGAAAAAGAGTTAATCTGGATCATGACTACGCGCCTGATGTGTTGAAAAAACGAAAAGGAATATGCCGAAGCTAAGTCACAGTATAGTCGGATCAAAGTGTCAGAACACCTGTTAAAAGGCACCAGAATACATGTCCTCTACTCTGGTAAAAATCTTCTGGGGGGGGACCCCCAGACCCCACCCTTAAAGTGTCCCACCTACATTTCAAATGCTTCCTACGCCCATGCTCTCAACCTAATGTTGATAGAGTAAAAATGGAGGAATTCTTTGAGATTTGACTGTTGAACAGAATAACCAACTTGCAGCAGAAGTAACAGAGAAAGAAATTAGAGCAGCCATATCCCATCTCAAATCAGGTAAGGCCTCTGGCCCAGATGGGTTCCCTTCAGAGTGGTACAGGGTGATGGGGGACTCATTGATCCCTGTGTTGCAATCCACCTTTAATTGGGTCCTTAAAAAAAATGCTACCCTCCTCCTGGAGGGAAGCAGTAATCTCACTTATTCCATATTCCTTACACATATATTTGCCAAGCGAATAGATGGAATGTTACCACAAATCATTACCCTTGATCAGATGGGTTTTTATCCGACAGAGACAAACTCAAGACAACATCAGATGGACCTTGCATGTAATAAGCCATATAACAGACAGCAATTTAGAAGCAGTGTTACTTTTGATTGTGTAAATTGGCCTTTTTTGTTTAGAGTCTTGGATGAGTTTGGCTTCCGCAATTCCTTTAAAATCAATGGAGTAGTTTCAAACCCCTTTCCACTGGAACGCGGAGCAAGGCAGGGCTGTCCAATTAGCGCCAATTTATTTGCGATTTTTTATGAACCACTGAGTCAGTGGATTATCAGAATAAAGACATTAAGGGTATATGTATGAATGGTGGAGAACAAAATATTTCCTTGTTTGCGGATGATATATTGATACAGTTATCCAGCCCAAAACAGTCACTTGTACAGTGGTTTTCTCTTTTGGAACAATATGGATCCTTCTCTGGATATAAGTTGAATGTTTCAATAACACAAATTCTCAGTTCTAACTACAGTCCCCTCAGAAAATGTGAAGCAAAGGTATAATCTGAGCTGGGAGGCTGAATCCATGAGGTATCTGGGGGTAAGTATACCTACAGACCTGTTGAAACAGTATTCACTTAACTTTCTCCCACTGAACAACAAAATTAGGAAAGACATAAGGAGATGGGTTTTAATACCATTACTTAATTTTGGATCTCGTATTGAATCAATTAAAAGTGTTATTCTGCTGAGATTGTTGTATCTCTTTCAATCCCTTCCATTAGATATATCTGACCAACAGTTCCAGGAGTGGGATAAACTCATTTCGAGGTACATTTGGCAGGGCACAGACCAAGAATCAGATACCAGAACTTACAATTAGCAAAAAATAAGGGCGGGGTCACACTCCCGTGTTTAAAAGATTACTACATTGCTGCTCAATTGAGACCATTAGTATGTTGGTGTAATCCAGATTACAGGGCTAGATGGAGGGAGATTGAGGGGGCTATAACAGGGGAGTTCCCAATTCAAGCAGCAATAGGGAATAAGGGGTTGATAATAAGTTAACTGATCTGGGGAACCCTTGGATTTGTTTGCCACTTAAACTGTGGAACAGGGTAATAGCTCAAAACCATTTAAAAGAGGCGATAAAGGTTTTGAGATGGTGTGCGTTTGATCCAGATTTCGTGCCCAAAAATTGGGATGCAAGGTTTAAGGGATGGGTAACTCATGAGTCAACAGCATATTGCACATTTTTGTGTAAGGGGTCAGTGAACAATTTTCAAAACCTGACGAGACAATTCGGTTTGAATAATGATGACTTCTATAGATTTCTACAGGTTTTTCACTATATGGAGCAAATAAGAAAAGAGATCAAACAAGAGCACTGGGATAACATCTTATTAAAAGTCTTTATGGACGCAAATGCTTCAGGCACATCTTTATTTGTATAGCGTCAAATCATAAAAAAGTCATCTCTAGGCACTTTTCAAAAAGAGCAGGTCTAAACGTACTCTTTGCCATAACACTACAACAAGGTGTGTTTTTGAAAAGATGGGAAAGATGGATTATGTATGTCACACCGGTACGATGATATTTTATCTAATGTTAAGTTTTATGTCCCTTTCCCTTTTCTATTTCCCTTTAAACCCCTTTGTAAAGGTTTTTTTAGTATCATAAAGGTGCATCCCAGCATTCCTGTTCTAGGGAGTGTAGTTCTTATTCTGTATTTTATAGAATTCATCTCTTATATGATGGTGGAAGGGCCAATCATTCATCCCTGTATTATTTATGGAATCGCAAATATACTGCTGTGTGATTCAGTTGTAGTTTATAGATGAATGATGAACTGTAATGTTAATGAACATGTGAACCATGTAAAATCATAATAAATAGAGAATTTAAAAAAAAAGTAACATTATTCTAGAAGTCTATGCCCCCCCCCCCATCTCTGATGTAATCAGAAACATAAAGGATTCTTATCTTAAAGGGGGATTTTAATATACTTCTAAATCTTTCATTAGATACAACAAATAGGATAGAAGGAAGGAATTCAATTAGAAAACACATAAACAAGATACTTTAAGACTTGGGATTTATTAATCCCTTGCATGGATAACATCCAGGATATTCCACACGACACACCTGTTCAAAATCGACTACTTTTCATCTGTAACAAGGATCTACATAGGCTGAAATATTGCAGAATAAGCCAGAGGGATCTTTCAGACCACCTGAGGATCTGTCTAACATTACAACTTAGATGGTAGACAGCAAAAAACATTGTGGAGGCTAAACACTGGTGTTGATCACACCTTTAGAAGTTCAATGGAGGAGGACTAAGGCATATAAACTCTGGTATACTATAGGACACAGCTAAAGCTGTTCTTAGGGGAGGCTTATTGCCAGGATGGCTGCACTGAAAAAGATAAAAGACCAAAAACGGATTAGACTGCAGGAAAAACTGAGAGATTAACCAATAAAAAAGGAAGAAATAAGTAATTTTGATCTTGAATACTTAGAAAGCTCTGGCACTGATGGTTTCCCCCCAGAATGATAAAGGTCAATGAGAGACCACCTGCTCCCTTTAGTGGAGTCCTATTTTAATTACATCTTAAAAGAAGGCTCTCCTGAAGGTAGGCCTTCATAACAGTAATCCCCAAGGAAGGGAAGAACAGAACGGACTGTAAAAGATATGGACATGTCAGTGTTTTAAACACAGACTATAAACTGTATGCCACCATTCTAGCAAAAATAATGGAATCTGTTATGCCTTTGTTAATAGATTTATTTAGTTATTTAATATTAACTACAACTGCATTAACAAAAAAACAATGATGACCTCAATGGGTGGGGCCTGCTCCCACTCGACTTTGGCAGCAGAATCAGATCAGTCAAAATGAATATCTTTCCTAGATTATTATATCTTATATAAAAAGAGAGGATAAAAAGAGGCCATGGGTAAAATGTTCTACCCTTCAGCTCCCGGAAGAGAGAGGTGGCATGGCCCTCCCATCTTTGGGAGTTTATTACTTATCAGCCCAGTTGAAACCTCTTGTATATTGGTGCAAGTACCGTAAAACCAGTTTATAAGACGCACTTTTAACACAATATTCTTTCATTTAAAAGTGGGGTGCGTCTTATACACCGGTGTGTCCTATTCACCAGTAAAATACAGAGAGGTTGGCAAATGATCATAGGTATGTAAAAGGCCATCCACACTTAGAACAATAACTATAACAATAATTATAACTGTAAAGATAAAGAATTATAACATCATATAAGCAGCAGTGTCAAGCATCGCTGCACACTCCGGCTGTGTCAGCAGCTAATGAAAATAGACCCGCTAATGCTGTATGTTGTGCGGAAAAATGATTGTGTGTTGATCAGAAGTATTTCGGGACAGTAGTTGCTGTGATGTTTCAGTATTTACAGACCAAACTGATGTTGAAGCGCGATGTGCAAAAGTGCGACAGCTCTGATGAAGAGTTTTTGGGACTCGAGTAAGCATACAGGTACACACTGTATTAAATATGTAAAGTTACTGTGTTCTTTTAAAAGGTTTAATTGAAACTCAGCTAATATACCGGTCCGGTACAGTTAAGCAAATCATTACCGGACCATTAACTATTAACCCGACACACTGTTTCAGGTGTTTCTAAATGGAGTAAATTGAGTTTTGGAGTATAAACACATTCTTTTATACATGAATAGTTACTGGTGCAGTCAAATGAACCAGTCTTTAATAGAAAAGTGTTTTTCCCAGCATGACACACCCCAAAATAGACTGCATCTTATACACTGGTGCGACTTATACACCTTTTTTTACGGTAATATGCTCAAATGGAAGACTATGGAGTCATCTTTAACAGATGCACCAATACAATCATTGCTTGGCTGCATGGGAATGGAGAAGGAAATATTACAGACAGCAAGCCAATAGGTGAATTTCTCACTGAAGATATCAGGGGGAAGTGGTTAAACACTTCCAACTCTAAAAAGAGGTTAAACTACTTAGATGGCCAGCGTATGACCCTGAATTGATGCCAGCATCACACGATCATAGATATAGACAATGGGTCTAATTTGGTATCACTTCCATATGCAAGATTGTTAAAAAATGGGAGCTTAATAGTTTTAATAATTTAGTCAGACATATGGGCTGGGTGGGCAGGACTTTTACAGGTACTTACAGCTTCGTGATCATTTTTGTGAAAACTTAAAAGGGTGTAATCCAACAGAGCCACCAGGGATGGAAATTATCACCCACCACACGCCAAATGCGGGTGAATTTGTGTGCTGGCGGGTGAATTGAATCAGTTTACCAGCCACTGTCAATGTCAATGTCAACTTTATTTATATAGCACATTTAAAACAGCCAATGGCCTACCAAAGTGCTTTACAGTAAAATAAGCAGAAACAATAAAAACAAACAATAAAAGCAATAAAAAATTAAAGCTGCGAGCAGTGTTGGGCGGGACCTCGCCCCATTGCGCACGTCGGGCCGCGGCAAAGGTTTCCGTCAGGTGCATTCAGACCCGGGCATTTATTGGACACTGCAATAAGTAGATACACGTTACACACTCTCTCTCTCTGTCTGTGTAGACATTTAGACTGAGCAACTGAAATGAACTGCCACTTTGATGAGTCAAACAGGAGAGGAACTTATTTCCAGTGAAACCTGTAGATATATTTGTAGTTCATGCTCATGTAATTCGTGTTTGATCAAGACTTTGACAGCAATGTCAGTGAAATAGTTGACAGACTGCACAGATATCTAAAATCATAATAATACAGTCAATAAACTTGAACTAGAATCAGAAAACTTCCTTATCAGGTATCATGACAAGTTTTCTCCACTGGGTGGCACACTAAGACCACAAATGAACCTGGCTGAGCCAGCTGCATACACACACAGTCGTTGCCATGGTAGTTAACGACTGGAGAGCATGACAACAGAGCATGCACAGACAGAATGGAGATGTGGGATTGAATGGGAGAGGAACAGGGTGCACATGTGGGGCCGCAGATCAAAAAGGATTAAACATAGCCAGACCAAATTACACACATCTATAGATGAGACTTGTGGCTACATTTTGACGTTTGAATGGAATCTGTAACTGAAAGTATGCAGGAATAATATATATATTTTGAAAAGCCTGAAAAATCGTCAAAGATCCCACATGTAACGGCAAACTCTGCACTTCCTGTTGGATTTAGGTCAGTGGTGTCAGCACGTGATTTGTAGGTCTTGATAAGACAAACAATTGAGTTTTGGTTTGATCTTTCTACGAAATTCCTATCAGGCGTAGTGGCCGTTTTACTGTTTCTAGGTGGCGCTAGAGAGCCCATTTTGGCACTTTAGGGGTTAATTTTTCCATTTTATCAAATTTATGGCCAGACCTGATGTGCGTGGTGAATTTGATCTGTCCTGGAGCATGTTTAGGTGGTCAAATTTAGGGTCAAAGTGGCATTAAACTATCTTCCCATTCATTGTCTATGGGAGCGTTTTGGCGAGGTTTTTGGGCACTTGACCTTTGAGGGCTTCTAAAATCCAAACCGGACGAGTAATGAAAAAGTTGTTCAGAACTTTTGTGCAGCAGGGTGTGCTAAGTCAGCTATTTAAGTTTGAAGCCGCCACGATGAACGCCCTCGGACAAGATAACGTTTGTAGCAGGCCAAGAATCGTCAAAAATTCCACATGTAACAGCAAATTGTGCACTTCCTGTTGGATTTAGGTCAGGGGTGTCAGGGCGTGATTTGTAGGTCTTGAAAAGACAAAAAATCGAGTTTTGGTTTGATCTTTCTACGATATTCCTATCAGGCGTAGTGACCGTTTTAGTGTTTCTAGGTGGCACTAGAGAGTTCGACGTTGTTTGTTTTTCCATTTTATCTAATTTTTCGCCAGACCTGATGTGCGTTCCAAATTTGGTGAGTTTTGGAGCAGGTTTAGGGGGTCAAATTGAGGCGCAAAGTGTCGATAGAATAATAATAAAAAACGATACAAATTCAATAGGGTCCTTGCCTCCAGGCAAGGGCAGGACTCCCTTCTGGAGTCCTCGCCCTCTTGCCTTTTGGCTCGGTCCCTAACAAAATAATATAGAGAAATAAAACAGATAAAACACCCAATAAAATTGGCTAAAGGCCAAAGGACAAAGTGAAAAAGTGGGTTTTAAGTAGCGTTTTAAAAGTGGAGAGGCTATTTGCAGTCCGCACAGTAAGCGGTAATGTGTTCCACAGAGTGGGGGCCGCAACTGCAAAGGCTCGATCTCCTCTAGTTTTTTTGAAGGATCGAGGAACGTCCAGTACCACCTGATTAGCTGACCTAAGGGCTCTGGAGGGCCGATGCAATTTAATAAGGTCGGACAGGTATTCTGGGGCCAGCCCATTCAGAGACTTAAAAACAAATAAAAGAATCTTAAAATCAATCCTGAACCTAACCGGAAGCCAGTGGAGAGAAGATAGCACCGGAGTTATGTGCCCTTGTTTCTTTGTCCCAGTTAAGAGACGAGCTGCTGCATTCTGAACCAGCTGCAGGCGGTTAAGCTCTGACTGGTCAATGCCGACATACAGGGAGTTGCAGTAGTCTAAGCGAGATGTAATAAAAGCATGGATAACTTTTTCAAGATCTTTCTGGCTGAGATAGGGTTTAACTTCGGCTAGAAGCCTCAGCTGAAAAAAGCTAGACTTGACCACTGAGCTGACCTGTTTATCTAATTTAAAAGCACCATCAATAATAACGCTAAGATTCCTGGCGTGGGATCCTATGTAAGATGCTAGTGGGCCAAGGGAGCTGGCAAGGATCTGAACCAGGTCAGGGCGCCCGAACAGGACAACCTCTGTTTTGTTTTCATTTAATTTTAAGAAGTTTAAATCCATCCATGTTTTAATGTCACTCATGCAGTTATGCACAGCGTGAAGAGAATCTTTGGTAGGGACCTTTAACGGCAGATATACCTGCACATTATCAGCAAAACAGTGAAAAGGAATACCATACTTCCTAAAAATCGACCCTAGGGGTAACATATAAAGGGAGAACAGTAGAGGGCCCAGAACTGACCCCTGGGGGACCCCGCAGGTCAGAGGGGCCACTGTGGAGGAAAACTGGCCCATGTGCACAGAGAAGGATCTATCAGAGAGGTACGATTTAAACCAACTCAAAGCAGTGCCTTTGATGCCTACACAGTGTTCAAGGCGTGACAGAAGAATTGTATGATCCACTGTGTCAAACGCCGCTGTCAGGTCAAGAAGAATTAAAAAGGCAGAGTTACCAGAATCAAGGTTTAACAAAAGATCATTAAAAACTTTTAAAAGAGCAGTTTCAGTGCTGTGGAGAGGCTTAAAACTAGACTGAAACAATTCACAAACATTGGCTCTTTTTAAAAAGTCTTGGAGTTGGTAAAAAACGACTTTCTCTAAAATCTTGGAAATAAAAGTTTTGAAAATTGGCCTAAAATTGGACAAAACCGAGGGATCCAAAGTTTTCTTTTTCAAAAGAGGCTGCATTGTGGCATGTTTGAAGGAGGATGGAACACATCCAGAACTGAGACACTGATTTATAAAAAACAAGATAAAAGACTCATCTGAGCTGAAAACCTCTTTAAACAAACGGGGTGGGATGCTGTCGGATGGGCAGTTAGCAGGACGTAAGTGTTCCACGATTTCAATGAGTGAAGAGAGAGAAACAGGCTCAAACTGATGAAAAACAGCTGAGCTTGCTGTGGGAACTGAGGGGTCCTGAGCAGACTGAGGAAGCGGGGACCTAAGAGCAGAAATTTTAGTGATGAAGAACTGTAGAAAATCCTCACACAGAGAAGAAGAAGGCTCAATACAGGCAGCATCACAAGGATTCACAAGAGAATCAAATACATTAAAAAGAACCTGCGGTTTGTGAACATTTGCGGAGACAAGTGAGGCAAACTATTCAGTTTTAGCAGCCTGCTGATAAGTTAGCAGACAGTCACGTAGGAGATCCCAAGAAATGAGTTTGGCCTTTTTCCACTTTCTTTCCTCCTGTCTACATGCGCGTCTGAGTGGACTCGTTCAGCCAAGGCTCAGTCTGTGGCTTACACGCTTTAAAGTCATGGGAGCAATGGAGTCCAAAATCTCATTGCAGAGTGAATCAAACATCGTCATGAAGACATCCACACTGAGGTCGCCAAAATCATCCAGAGAATACAAGAAGGAGTCTTTAAAAGCAGTGGAGAACTGCAGAGTTGAAGAATTAAAAACACGGAGACAGCGAACGGCGGCAGAGTCCGTAGTGGAAAGTGCAGGCAGTGAGAGGGAAAATAAAACAGGTAGATGGTCGGATAAGGGAGTGTGACAGATTTCGGTAATTTGTACATTCAATCTATAAAACAACACAAGATCCAAAATGTGGCCTTTTCATGCGAAACAGACTGTGTGAGATTAAAAGAGTCAATGAGATTGAGAAAGTCTCTGACCAGAGGTCTAGTCTCACAGCAGACATGCACGTTGAAATCGCCGACAATTAAAAAGTGATCATATTTAAGAGTGAAAGTCCGCAAAGTATAATAAAGTCTTTGTTAAATTTCAAAGAACAAAGAACAATCACGGGAAAGTTTACCTCAAAGAGTTGGAGCTCGAAGCTGGAGCAGTTGACAGCTGAAGACTGCTGGCAGTGAAAGGTGGATTTAAATATGGATGCCAGTCCTCCACCTTTGCCTGTGGTGCGAGGGGAGCTGAAGAAACTACATCCAGGGGGAAGAAACTCCGAAAAAGGAACAAGTTCACCTTCACGGAGCCCGGTTTCCATTAAAAACATAAAATCCAGTTTGCATGAGGTAAAGAAATAATTTAGTAAAAAAGTTTTGTTGGTGACGGATCTCACATTCAACAAAGCCAACTGAACACTGCGTCTCCCGGTTCGAGCACGCCAGCTAGAAGGAAGCAGCAACAGCTGATCGGGGTCCACCGAACAGCTGACGCTGTCAAAGCCGCTGACGTCAGGGAGCACTGGTCGGATCCATCGGCCTCTAGTCCTCCTCGAGCGCAGGGAAAGGGGGACTGGCGGGTTCATTCCAGTCAGATCTGATCCAATTAATCTTAATGATCGATATCTTGGTTAAGGCATAACAGTGCGCTTTCCACAACCCTAGAGTTAGATCCGGTCAAATTATATGTTTCTGATTGGACCAAAGTGTCAGTTGGACTTCACTAGCAAGCCTTCACTTGGACTCTTAACTGCTACTAATTATTAGGCTACTCCGCGCTCTGGTCAGCCGAGCCGGCGATATATATATCTATGGAGCCGGCTACCCCGTTGCTTGGCAACCATCGACTCTAAGTTTACAAGAACTGAAGTAAATTAAAATGTGGCGTTACATCGCAGGAGTTAAAAGAATCGCTGAGGAGAGTGTGAAGGAGAAAGGGGAGCCAAGCGAAGTAAAGGCCAACAAGAGATTTCTGAATGAAAAATGGACAACAGCGGAGAGTGGGGAACGCCGGTATTGGCTTGTGTACGAGGAGGAAAGTCAACTGATGTACTGGTCGGTTTGTCGTCAACATGCATCGGACACATTAATTTAATAGCTGAACCGTGGTAACTTCTCTCCTTACTTTTGGCAGACTTTTCTATAAAAATGTCCACTTTCTTTGTGTGGGTCCAGTACGGTTGAACATAGGGAATAATTAAGTACAGTAAATTCTATAGTTGCAAGTAGATATTGCTATATATTACTAACCTTCTAATCACCTAATGATGCAATTTCCACTTCCTTTGTGTGGGTCCAGTGCAGTTGAACATATGAAATAAGTTGAAGTATGCTTACTGTAAATTCCTGTAGTTGCAGGGAGATATTGATATAGATTTCTAACCATCTAATCTTCATTTTGAACCACTTTGTCTATTCAGACTTCGTTTCCTGTTATTTCATGACCTAGTAGATGACCTTTGGATAGTTTTACCTCTGTATCACATAATAACTGAATAATCAACTCTGGTAACAAGTACTGATTGGGAAATACTATGTGCATGTCTTGTACAAGAAAAATATGTTTCTAGGCATTGTACTGTACACATCAACGCTTAAATATAAAAGTGGCTGGTAAAAATGTTGAGTGGCTAGTAGATTTTAGAATTTACCAGCCGCAGTGGCAGGTGGACAAAAAAGTTAATTTCCATCCCTGAGAGCCACCAGCGGTTATTCATATATTTATGGATGCTTGTTACTCAGTTAAACAAAGGACTTATAGGCAAGTTGTTTCATGTTTCATCACTTTAGTAAATAAGGACACAACAGACTGTGAAACAACGATGGGAAACAGAGTTGAGCATTGAGATAACAGAAGACCTGAACGCCTGGGAAATATCGTTATCCTACGTCAACTCTTGGGCCTGGAGAGACTTCAGTTGGAACATTCACATGCACAGGGGTGCGAGGGAAATCTGATCTATTACAGATTGAATCAGCCTTGCAGTCAGACTTCAATACTCTACAACACTGGCTCTCCTTCTGTTCTTACAGTCTCTAAATCTACTGCCTTTAGGTTCAAAGCTCCCTCTGACTGGAGGTCACTACGCTTTTTCTACCCACTTTTGTATAATTTATGAATGCATGAACCTTTTGTTCCGCTTGCAGTCATTATTATTATAATAATTATCCTTATTTTGTATGACTTTTTTTTAAGATTTTGTCCGGCATAGACACCATTATTTAGCAGAAGACAGGCAAGAAACATGGGAGAGAGAGGGGGGTGTGACATGCAGCAAAGGACCTCCGATTGGGATTCAAACCGAGGTCGGCTGTGTATATGGCATGCGCTCTAACCACTCGACCACCTGTGCGCCACAAGACGGTACATCTTAAGGGGTTACATTTTCCAGTTTTCCTTTCACAATAACATATCTTCTTCCTTATCACTGATTTCTTTTGTATATTTAAATTTCACTGAGTTAAGAATGAGTATGGTCACGCCTCTTCTACAACCATGACGGACGGAGCAGTAGTATGTATTTGTATAGACAAACCTCTTAAGCTTCTCAGTTTCATGCCTTGATAAATGTGTTTCCTGTAGATACAGTGCCTATAAAAAGTATTCACCCCCTTGGATGTTTTCCACTTTTTTTGCTTTTAAAAACTAAATCATGGAATATATTATAATTTGACTTAAAATTAAAAAAAAAAAAA
This sequence comes from Scomber scombrus, assembly GCF_963691925.1. Classification (NCBI taxonomy): domain Eukaryota; kingdom Metazoa; phylum Chordata; class Actinopteri; order Scombriformes; family Scombridae; genus Scomber; species Scomber scombrus. The sequence continues at coordinate 133,064 of NC_084983.1, forward strand.
AAGAATTTACAAAAAACTGCTCTTTATTGCCAAAGTAAAAACTGATTTCTACAAAATAATGTTACTTAATTAAAAATATATCATATAAAGTAGGTGATTGCATAAATATTCACCCCCTTTAAAGTGGCTGACCTAATTCCAGTTCCAGCCAATTCTTGCTAGTATTCTTATAAATAGTAAAATAGATCATTGTGATTGTAGCATGGGCGTAGGAAGCATTTGAAATCTCTACACCAACCGGTCGAGGGAGATGTTCTCCCACTTTGAGCCTGGTTCTGTCTGAGGTTTCTTCCTGTTAAAAGGGAGTTTTTTCTTGCCATTGTCGCTAAGTGCTGCTCATGTGGGAATGTTGGGTCTCTTTAAAATTAAAACCTGAAGAGTACGGTTTAGAACCTGCTCTATGTGTAAAGTGCCTTGAGATAACTTTGTTGTGATTTGGCGCTATACAAATAAAGATTGATTGAAGATTGACACCAGAGTAGAGGTCATTTCCTGTATTCTGGTGCCTTTTAACAGGTGTTTTGACACTTTGATCTGACTTTACGGTGAGAAAAATGATGGGTAAATGACTTTTTAATAGTTCACTTACAAATTAAGTGACTGATCTCCCCTCTTTATCTTCCTGTACTCCATAATAAGGAAATTGTTTCTCCTGAGCAGCTTTCAAAGTCCACTATCTTGTCCTGCTTATCCATCACTACTATCATGTCAACGCAGGCTGATTCCAGGTCTGCTATCCCAGTGTCTCTGCGATGCTTGCATTTTCACTCTGGTCTCTCGCAAAACTTCCTTTATTTTTCCTTTAAGGAAAAACATTTGATTTACAGGTGTTCGAGCAGTTGATGCTCTAGCGGCTGTTTGCAGGACTCATTTCAGGCTACATTACATTATTCAAAAGTTAATTTGAAAAAAAGCTGGTGGTGAACTGTAAACCCAAACTCCCTACTACACAGGTTTCTTCATAGGCATTATGTCTCAAATAGTGTGGCCATATTGTTCTGCTGTCTGTGATTGCAATGAATCTTCAGCAACCACAACAAGAAACAATTGACAGACATGTCGGTGTTTGAAAGAATGGCTTAACATTTTTTAATTTCTCTCAAATTTAAACTCTTAAATGTACCTCTGAGTGGCAACAGAGGCGGCAGCATCCAGGGCGAACTGCCTCATCACACTCTCCTCCAAATACTTTTGCTCCCATTTGGTCATGTCAGCCTCCAGGGCCAGAATGCGCTCCTCTTTCTCCCTTAAGTGCTCCATCAGTGCTGTGGCGTTGTACTCTGAAGGGACTGCACTGCTGCTTTGAGAAGCTCCTTGGCGCTGGGAGAGATGAAAGAAAACAAAACGTGGGGAACGAGGTCGGGGGCAAAAAGTAAGGCAGAGACAGAAAGATAGAAGAGAGGACTGTTATTTGACTTGAATCAAAACTAAATGTTGCTGGCTTGTCACCTATATTGCTGTTCAAGTGTAGTAATTTTATGTTATAGCAAGATGAAATAATAAAAGACAATAGGTAGCAAGAAGGCTCCCAATAAAAACTAAGATGAATGATTTAAATGTTGATCATTGAAAAGATTACACCTGTTTAGCATCAACATGTTAGCATTGTAGATGTGGTTAATATTTACCTCAAAGCATGCAAGCTGAGTATAGCTTCACAGAGCTGCTAGCATGGCTGTACACCATTAACAATAATAGTTATGTAATTATTAACATTCTATTTGCATATATTTTCTAGTAACACTCTTAACATGGTTAACAACATACAGAAAACACAGAGGTATAAAAAAAAAAGAGTTTAAGACAGTGAAAAAACTATGCTGTCTAATGTGTCAGAAAACAACAGGAGAGGAAATCTGTCAAGAGTTCAAGTTTGGCGTTAATATCGCACAGTGACAAAAACTGTGCGATATTTTTTTAAAAGATAGGACAAAGACAAGACAAAGGAATGGTGTATCGCCATGTGTTTGCATGCAAGTTCCTGCTGATTGTGAAATAGCTGAACTGTTTAGCACCTGCCTGATAAGGATACAAGGATGGTTTACTTTTTTGTTTTTTTGTTTTTGTTGTGTTCAATTATGAACTTTTTTATTTGTTTTCAGTTCATTGTTTAATGGGGGTATACTGAAGCCCATAAGACTGCAACGTTAGCGTGATACTAAATCATTCTGTTGATCTGAAAGGAAGAGCTATACAGTTTGTTAAACTGCCTGCTAATATATTAAGTTTATTCATGTTTTGCTGTAATACCGTCAAGGTTACATGTGTGTAGGCTAATTATTTTCTTAAAGTATGTTTTGTGTTTATATTTGATGTAAAGAAATGGTATATGAAATTAAATATTATTATTGATAGCATTCTGATTGAAATTGTTCAAGGTAAATGGTGTCAAGTCATGATTTTACACTATTTTTGAGGAATATGTATATTGTAAGGTTATATTTTTTTAGGGTTTTCAATATAATTTAAAAGATGGTAATCATTTTTATTTTCTTTCAAGCTCTTACAGTGTGTTCATGCTGTGTTCACAGTGTGTTCACTGTGTGAAAAGGAACAAAGAAAAGAAAGGGACACTTCAATGCTAAATAAAATTCTGTGAACCATCAGTTAAAGAGTCACACATCAGCTGTGGAAACAGCTGCTGGTTGACTGTGAAGGTGAAGATTTTCTGCTTTAGAAATAAAGACACTGTTAGTTACAGTCCTGCTTGTGACTGAGTCCTTGGCTGCAACATAAACTATATACAAACAGCTGTAGTTTGAAGCTAACATAGCGAATGCTAGCCATGCTAGTCTCCCTCAGGAGAGACACCAGTAGCATCTCCTGAGGAAGCAGCAGCCATTACAAACCAAGTTTAAGGTGACAGAGGAGGGCCCTCCTTCATTGTTATGCTGTCTATCATTATTTCACACCCCTCTCTCTTAATACCACGCCCCGAAGCAATATCAGTGCCAAAAGCCTGAAACTGAAACAAAAAGATTTGAAACTGCAAAAAGGAAAAAAATGGATGAAAATAAATAATTTATTCAAAATGAAATAATGAATTTTGATTCTTTAAAAACATTGTTTTATTTTTCAAAATTGAATAACAAAACTTGGACTCTCAGTTACAAATCTCTTTTTCCAATCGGAAAATATATGACCTCCATTTAGCTCTACAGCACTTGAGGTCTTAAGTCCATGGATGTCATTAGGCCAATTTTGGGGGGGCTTAAGCCTCCCTAAAATGTTCTAAAGCCCCACCAAACCATTCAGGGTTTCCAACAGCACTTTCCTGCTTAGGCGGCCGCCTTAACTAACGTCTTCAAAAAATGTACAGCGATGTATATTAATGTTCAACCAACGTCTGCAGCGGTGTTTACTGCAGGACGACTGGTCGAAACCGCTGTGTCCGACTGTCTGACTTCGACCCTGAACACACCTGTAGCTCTCGCTGTACCTCCCGCTAGCATAACACAGACAAGCTAACAGTGATATTAAGTTTAAGGAAACAAACACAGACCGCTGGTTAAAACATAAATCTACATCATCTGAGGCAGAACCTGCTCAGAAAAAAACAGCGGAGCCCAGAAAACTAATGCAAACAGCGCCATGTGATGTCAACATTAACAACGTTAATCCTCAGACAGGTAACTGTGACGTTACTATAGCAACACGTTTCTCATTCAACAGATCTGAAGAGAAAGAGTGAGGCATTCAACAAAAACGTGATGCTACTGAAACTGAATATAACTACTTAACTGTATAATACTATATAACTTGTAATTACTATAAAATATAGTTCAGAAAATAACTTCACTACATAAGATACTCAATGGCCTAACCTGTGCAATCTAATTCAATCCAATGAAACAGCTCTAAATCTACATTTATGAAGCTTATCCTACATTTTTTGACAAGAAGGTGAAAATACTGCTTTATGTTTATTATTTAGTGATTGTGGTGTATTAGGGTGCAATGTAATGCACCCAAGTACACCATCACCACTTAGTATGACTTTAGTAATAAACAAAGTAGAATTATCACTTGTTTTGGCAAAGTCAACAAAAGCTGAAAATGTATAAACTTCTAAAAAAAAGGGCAGAATTTATAGCAGAGCTGTTGTATTGGATTGAATTATATTGCACAGGTGTTCCTAATGAAGTTGCAGATGACTGTAGTTCAGAGAATAAAATACTAATTACTATATAATATAGTTCAGAGAATACCTTAAATTGAAGGAGAGTGACAGAATGCCTGACGCTTTGCATTGTGACCGATGAGGTTTTGCATCCATTAACAAAATGCTAAAAGATATCAGTATGTCAGAACATATCTCTGTCTAGCAATTAATGTTGATGTTGTTACCTGCTGCATGCGTAGTGACTCCAGCTCTCTCTCCAGTCTTGTACGGAGTCTATGCTCGAGTTGTTCTCTCTTCTCACATGCTGCCTGGAGCTGCGCCAGAGCCTGCTGCATCCTCTCCACCTTCTCTACGTAAATCTGCTTTTTCTTCAGCTGTGAGTGCGCACACACACACACACACACACACACACACACACACACACACACACACACACACACACACACACACACACACACACACACACACACACACACACACACACACACACACAGGATCTTCATAAAGCACCAGAATTAAGGACAGGGGGGAAAAACTGTTTTGGAGCAGGTTTTTTAAGCATGGCCCTAAACTCCATAGAAGCACATCATCTAATGATATAGCAGCTCTGGATGGCAATACTTTGGCATCCAGCACCACCGTAAGGAATCTCAGAGTTTGTCCTTCAACTCCCACATAAAACACACTTCAAGGATTGCATTTTTTCATCTGTGTAATAATGCAAAAATCAGACATATCCTGTCTCAAAATGATGCAGAAAAAAAAGCTCTTAATGGTCAGGCTCCATCATATTTTAAAGTACCTTATAGTACCTTATGTACCTACTAGAACACTGCGCTCCCAGCATGCAGGCCTACTTGTGGTTCCTAGTATCTCTAAAAGTAGAATGGGAGGCAGAGCCTTCAGTTATCAGGCTCCTCTCCTATGGAACCATCTTCCAGATTCAGTCCGGAGGGCAGACACCCTCTCTGTGTTTAAGAGTAGGCTTAAAACTTTCCTTTTTGATAAAGCTTTTAGTTAGGGCCGGCCAGGCTTGTCCTGGACCAGCTCCTAGTTTATGCTGCCGGGGGACTCCCATGATGCACTGAGCTCCTCTCTCCTCCTCCCCATCTCCATTAATATTCATGTGCTATTAATGCATTCACTAACTTAAACTTCTCTGTGCTTTCTGGCTCACAGGTAACCTGGGGTTGTAGATATCTGGATGACAGTTTCATGCCCTGGACCCGCTATCCTCCTGTCAGGGTCCTACTGACTTCAATGTTGATTGTTTTTTCAATGTGCTTCTCTCTCTTGGCTACACACCAAGAAGGTTTGAAAAGTCCAGCACAAAGGACCCTGAGTCATAGTGGTTCAGCAGAATCTTTCTCACAAGCAGAGGGCTTATGGTCTACTTTGATTGGGCTAGCTGGGAGGCAAGCAGAGCATTAGCTGTATCACAGCCAACTAGCCTGTTATTCAGGTTAAAGTGAAAAGAAGCAGTGGGTCTGTTGGCCAGCTGACCCTCACCAGTTCGCCTACAGAGCCACCAGGTCCACAGAGGATGCTATAGCCACAGCTCTCCACTTTGCTCTGTCTCACCTAAAGCAGTAGGGGAGCTACGCGCGGCTGCTCTTTGTGGACTTCAGCTCGGCCTTTAACACCATCCTCCCCAACAGACTGGTGACCAAATTGTCAGACCTGGGAATGTCTCACTCCATCTGCCTCTGGATCAAGGATTTCCTGTCTGACCGCACAAATAAATTACAAAACAGCTTTTACGTTAAAGCCATAAATGCACTAAACTGCATTAAATAATTGCTTTTTAAAAAAATATTTATTTATTTATTTTTGTTTCTGCACTTTAAGGACGGCATCTCAATTTCGTTTTGCTTTGTACAATGACAATAAAGACTTTCTATTCTATTCTATTCTTACTTTTTTTTTTATTCAGTGGAGCCTGCGAAGGAAGCACCGCGATTGTCAGGATAAAACAGTCCTGGGAGGAAGCACAGCCAAGTGGCAGAGGAGATGGCGACAAATTGCTGATGGTAGAAATATCAATTTTGGCCCAAAGCTGATATTTCATTATAAAGGCGTTATTGGCCAATACAGATGACAGGCTGTCGTCGGATTATTTTTATTTATTTATTTATGTTGTACTTTTGTACATTTTGACAAATATGCAAAGAGAGATTGTACTATAGATTGGAGAACTACATGTAAGTAGAACATTTTAATTAAGGTTAGTTTTCAACCAAAAACTATTCTGCCTTAATTTTGAGTAATCCTCAGCAGTTATCTATAACGTCGAGTTTTGTACATTCTTTGTTATTCCTGTTTTATTTTGTAATCACCTTTTGTGTCTCGTTTCAGATCTTCACTTCCTGTCCTTGTGTGTGATTACCTTCCCCGCCCTCATTATTGTCACCTGTCTTGAATTATCCCACCTTCCCTATTGTATTTAGTCTGTGTGCTCCCCTTTGTCTTTGCCAGTTCGTCTCATCTGTTCAAGTGAGCGTCCCAGTTATGTCCTTGTGTATTTTGACCCTGTTTTGTTTTTTGACTTTGTCTTCTGCCTAAAGCATCCCTTACCGTACCTGAGTGTATTAAAACCTTGGATTTTGAACCGTGAGTTGAGTCAAATTGTATTGTCAGTCATTACATATCTGACACCTCTTTTTTATTTTTTAAAGATTTTGTTGGCATGACACCTTTATTTAGCAGTAGACCGACAGGAAACATGGGAGAGAGATGGGGGTGTGACATGCAGCAAAGGACCTCCGACCGGGATTTGAACCGGGGTCGGCTGCATATATGGCATGCGCTCTAACCACTTGACCACCTGTGCACCTCATATCTGACACCTCTACTACACTTTTGATCATCTGTGTTTATCTGGCTAGATGACATGACACGTTTTTGGATGTACAGAAACACAGTATTATTACATTGTTAAGTGTACAATTACTGTGCAGGTAATGAGGAACTAAAGACACTCTTAAGACTTACAACACATAATCCAGGCTTTGTGTCCCAAAAGTCTTTCCAGTGTCTCACTGTAGTCTTTGCTGATGCTCAATAGCATGATTTATACATGTATCAGAGTGACTCTTTGCAAAAGTAGGAAAATAAAAAAACAGATTGGGGAGAAAAGAGTAGAGGAAAACAGAGTGGGTAGGAGCTGAGAGATGGCAGGCTGAGGGCCAAGAATCTAGGGGCTCTTTCAATGTTGTACAGAGGACGACAGAGCAATAGAAAAGCTTGCAGTTCTTTTGTTCTAATAACAAGCAGACATTGTGTTTCAAAGGCTGGCTTTGACCCTGCTTCGGCCTGTTTCCTGTTCTGTTTTGGACCTCAGTTATGCCCCCACTTTCTGGAACCATACCAACCAGCTGAGAGCTGGGTATCAACAGCCAGGCTGGCAGATCCATGATAGAGGGATGCTGGGAGAAGAGGTGAGAAGAAAGTAATGGAAGAGCTAATGTCTACTGCGGGCCATGTGGGAATCATTAAAATGGGTCATACTTGTATTTTTTGTCCATCATCAATATTGTACTTGACAAGTTTATTACTGAGATGTTTGAATACAGCAACATCATTAAAACGTGAGGTGTCTATACTAGGTGTATATACTACCTGATGATGAAGTTGTAATAAATTGGAATTTGTGTATGTGGAGCGATATGCACACTTTGCACCAAGGTTAAAAAAATTGTATGTTTAAAGATGAAAGACTCAAAAAGCAATTGTATACAGCGCAGGAATGAGCGTGTGCCATCTGCAGCAGTATCGAAGACCTCCCTTGTACATTTAATTATGGGAAGACCCATGAACTAACTAGGAAGGCTATGAAGAAAAAAAACATTGACTGTTGAAATTGAGAGTAGTTTATCCTGTGCTTCAGTTATAAGCAGCTATTCCCCTCCAAAGGCAGCAGGGCACTTGACTTACACATCCACTAAATTAAATGAGCATGCCTGTGAGGAGACACTGGTGCCAGCAGGCCAAAATCAGACCAGAACACAGAGATTTTCCTCTAAAGTAAAAAATCCATAACCTGGAGATGCAAGCTACTCACTGCAAAAATTGTTTTAAAATAATGTGACCTGATTTTTTAGCTTTTCTTCACACTGAGCAGGATTTTACATATCTAATTGAAAAAACAAACAAAACAGATAATGCAAGTATGGCTCAGTTCTTAATAAATAAGTAACTGAAAAACAAATGCCATGACAAAGCTTCTGTAAATTTCCAGAGCTGTGAGTGTGGTAACCTATTATTTATATCTGGTAATCAGGATTGAAATAAACCTTCCTGTAGTCCACATCCTGCCTAAGCTTTGATTCATTGTCTTCTATTTCATTTTAGCAAGGAGCTTTTTTACCCCAGCAAATAAAAGTCTAAACAAGCTTGATGGAGTTTTACTACACACAATATCCCTGGTTTGAATAGGACAGGGACCTTTGTTTCATTTCATTCCTTCATCTCTCTTGGCTGTCAAACTCTGTAATAAAGGCATTGTTAGAAAGACTGAGGGCAGAACTTAAGTTAGTTGTTATTGTGAATTCTTAAATGATAAACCAAACACATTCTCATACCCTCACATCACCCACATCCAATCATCTATACCATCACCTGTACCATCTGCTGATGAAGAATAATAATTAAAATCTGTTTTTGCGTGTGTTTTTACTATATAGTTGGTTTGATGTGTTTGAATGCTCATTGTTACAATTACACAACAAAAGTTCACGTTCTGTCTGCCACTTGTTGTCTGTAGCTGGTTGTGCTTTGCATGTGTGGGATTCTGAAACGTATTTAAATTGGGACCATTAGGCATATCGCTTGTTTCAATCTGAGACCTTGCACTCGGAATTGTTGTTTGTTTATTCAAAGTCTAAAGGCCTATCAGCGCAATGTATTTGTAGCAATTATTAAATTAAAAATGTTAAGTGTCAATGTGATTGGATCAGGGTGTGACCAAGAGACTCCATAGTGCCCCCAAACGCTGTGTAATGTGACCAAAAATTGTCTTTGATCTTAATGAAATTTGCAGGGCTCATAGGTCTCATCGGTATACATGGGAATTAATTTTGTGGAATTTTTTCCCCCAACAGGAAGTCGGCCATCTTGAATTTTGTGCGTCAATTTTCATTTCTCCGACACCGTGTAGAGGACATTAGGATGTGCACAGACTCACCAAATTTGGCAGTTATGTTCAAACTCATGATTTGATACCACAACTGCCCATGGGTGTGGCACAATAGCTAAATAGCGCCCCCTAATGCCTTTTCGCATTTTTTACGTACTGACAAACCCCTAAACTCACCACATCAAGAGTCACAAATAGTGACTTTTGATAAGTGCCCCCTCGAAAATGTCAAAATTGAAGTCTCCTACATGCACATACATGAACACCATTTGGTATGCATGACATGTATCATGACCAGATGCACAAAAAACCTCTTGGACCCATACCCTAAGTCCAACAGGAAGTCGGCCATTTTGATTCACAGCTGAGATTTTTACGACATTTTTCCCCATTTCCTCTTGCTACAGATTGCCTAAGAACTGGAAGATGAAAAGTTATCAAATTCTTTGTTCCGGCCTGAACACTTCTATGTGTCAATACTGACTCATATCCATAGCGCCACCTACTGGACACAGGAAGTCAACCTAATATGACAAACATCATCCGGTTTACATGAAATTTACATGGTGTGTTCTCCACATCATACACTATAACATGACATATAATTGGTGGGTGTTCTCTAGCGCCACATAGTGGATACAGGAAGTCTTGGTTAACCCCATCACCAAATGTTCAATAAACGTTGCTGGCAGGGTGTGGGTGCGAGGGCCCGTTCATCTCTGCTTGCAGCTTTAATTGTGTTTTATTTTGTGTCTCTTTGTGCTTTTGTTGCATTTGTTTAAAATGTCAATTTCTATTTCGTTTTATGAAAATACTGTCTCCATAAAATTATCACTATTATTACAGTAGTTAAGACTCACTGTGAACAGATTACAGTGTAACTATGGCAGCTACAATGAATGAATGAATAAATAATTTTATTTTCGTGTCCATCCATATACATGACCCTCCCTTGTGAATTTATTCAGATGCATTAATTAACAACAAACCAATAATTCCCCTATCTAAACCCATCATCATCTCACAGATTAATACATCAACGTCATCCAAACATGAACATAAACTGCCCACGACGCCCCAAGAGATATCCAACAATGGAGATAAAACAGATATAAAAACACAGCCCCATAAGCACAAAGCTAGCTTGCATACTACAGTGCATCACTGTTTTGTCTCTTTCTACCATCCATAATATGTAACTTATAAAAGTTGTGGTCTAATTACAGCAATCTGTCATCTTAATTTTTTTAAGTTCCAGATATGTTTTAAAACATTGCATTATGTGCACTGGAGGCTTCAAGTATCCACATCACACATGCAAATTGCACACTCATCATGATTGGCTCCAAATGAGTAGTGATGTCACAAATCATTCATGCCTTCAACTCAAATTTAGCACAGAGAAACTTTTCCCTTTGAGCAGATGGCTGTGAAAACATTCTGTATCCATGCAATTTTTCTGACATTAGTTTTTGATAAAGATGACATTTTGGTCCAAAAGCCAAAATCCAAAAAGCAGGATTACATCCAGAATTAAACTCTTACCTCCTCCTCCAGCTTTACCACTTTGGCTTGGGCGTTGTTGAGTGCTTGGTCTCTGATCTCAATGTGTCTCCTCTGGTCTTCTGTGGTTGAGCGCAGTGCATTCAGCTCCATGTCCAGCTTCTCCTTCTCACGCAGTGTCTCTTTGTCTGAACACACACACAAGTACAAACACATTCGCTTTTCTCCTCCTCCCCAAGAGATAGATTTAATAGGCTGTGTGTGAGTGTGTGTGTGTGTGTAATACTCACTCTGTGCGAGCAGCTGGGAGATGGTCTTGCGATTGTCCTCTGAGCCGTCACAGTCTTTAGCAGCAAGTTGCTTATTGGCTGACTCCATGCGCTCTATGAAACAACAGTACACAATTGGATGCTCAGATTGGGGCAAACACATGCATGTTTGTGTTTATTTTGCTTAGATTCAGACATTAAAGGGGAAGTAAGCTCTACAGCATTTCATCAAAGGGGCTCCTTTGTAAAAGAGATTTTAATATCTCAATGGGACGTTGCCTGGTTAAATAAAGGATAAATAAAAAAAATAAAAAATCCAGTTTTTAACAGTTAAGAACTTGCTGTTGCAAACTCAGTTGCTGTTGGCTATCACTTCACTGTGACCTTTGACAAGCTACATCAGGTGATGACTATGCCTCAGACTAAACATTCAGTGAATACTGGAAAAGCATGTATACAATAATTACATACATAAAAATTAGAAGTGCATCTAAACTATGAATTGATACTTAGTATTCCTTACACCGTCTCTTTATGGCCAATTGCTGCAAGATTATGGGTAATTTCCCCGAGTGACATCTGTAGAAAGCGTGCAGCCCAAGCGGACTCTCTGGAAGTCTGCAATAAGTCAGCTTGAGGCCCTTTGTGGATGTGATGAACTGTGGGTTTGACAGACCTCAGCACTTGCAGACTTCCTGGGAACACGTGCATAAATTCTGCAAGTCTGCAAGTTCGGTGATTGACAAGCGTACTAGAGGAGGATAAAGGGAAATATTCCTTCTTAAACTTGTTTCTGTCAACTATGAGCAAGAGAACTTGTTTTAAGTTTATCAGAGTAACACACATTAGTGCCATATTTGGAGCCATGAAAACAATTAACTGATCTACTAACAAATATTGTAATGGTGTCTGAAGTCACTCAGTGCATGTTTTTAATACTTATTGGACAACAATGGAGATCTACAGCACAGATGATAAAGTGTTACACTTTGGATACACTGACAATACTTGTTAGTAGGGCAAATTGATTGGTTTGGCTTTGCTCTGTCTAGATTTCTTGGCAATAAGAAAAATATAGAAAATCCCCAGCTATATTTTTATTCACTATTAACTGATTGAACAATAATAAAAAATAATATTTGAGGGGGGTGCCACGTGATGCAGAGAGAGTAGGAGCACTACAGTTGAGCTCTCGGATCAAATACATCTTCAAACCTTCCAGAAATGGTTGAAATACTACAGTCAAAGTAAGAATATCATTGCATGAACTATGGGCAACAACACCTGAAAACAAACAGGGTTTGCGATGCAAATCTCGAAGAACTCAGTTGGAGCCAGACACTGACAAAATGGCGAAAGCCGAGAAAATTGTTGGTGGCTAAGATAAATGAAGGCGTTTTTGTAAAACTCAGTTCCAGCTTGGACATAGAACTTCTGCACACAGAAGACACTGTGTCTTAGCTGCTAGCTAAACTTGAACACACCAAAGCAAGGCTGAGTGAGGCTATCAACAGGTTAGAGGACCAGGAGAACGTTAATTGTACATCAATATTATAGGCTGCAGTGTAAAGTGATATGAAACATTAAGGTTAGCAATTTAGATTTGTGATATGTTATGTTGCATTTTGGACCAGCTGGAGAGTCTTTAACGACTTGTAAGGGCAGACTGATAATAATGAATTATAATAATCCAGCCTAGAAGTAATGAAGTAATTTTAAGAAAAGATGTGCCTGATTTTTACATCATCCACACAGGCAGGTGAAAAAAGGCAGTTCTTGAAACGTGTTTTATGAGGGAGGTGAAGGACATATCTTGATCAAGGTGAACTTATTAAAAATGGAAGCCATGTTCATTGATGCTATGGCAGGCTCTGATCCATTCCTTTTCATTGGTCAACTAAGCAAATGACATACCTTGGAATAAGAATTGGTCCCTGTCATTACCCAATTTGAGTCGCACATGGCAGTCGGGTCCACCGTCTTGGACAGCTAAGTATGGCAACACCATTTGGAAAAAACCCATTACTCACCCGACTCGATTTGCGTAAAAATGCAACTTTTGAGTGCTTTTTACATGTGAAGAGGAAGACTGAAGTTAAAAAAAGTAAATCCAACAATTAACAGCGTAATATATAAAAACTTGCATATCCTAACATACTATAATTTTAAAAATATAAGTAACATAATCTTTTCTTATTATTATTATTATTATTATTAAAACCAAACATAAATATCATAGCCAAATCATCTATTTTTGTCACAACTCTTCCTCTCCCTTCCCTATATGTTCTCCCTTTGCTTTACCTGTTTTTTCCCCATGGTGAATCTAGCCAGGGGCTTGTTGATCTGCCTGTTTTGCCATTGATCAAGCAATGTATTTGAAATAAATCCAGTAGGGACAGAGATTAGGTTTTATTTAACCCTGCATTTTGAGAGTTTGTATATTCTGTATATTTGTGGTAATTTAGGCCATAGTTTTTTATTCAGAAATAATGCTTAAGGAAACACTGCCAAAAAAATAGAATATAAATCTTGAACAAATACAATCAAGAACCAATAATTGTACCTAAATAAACAATATGAAAATGTGACAGATTGAATAATGTACATTGTTAGCATTCTAAGGTTATAGTTTATCTTGTGTTTTAAATGTTTTTTTGTCAGCTTCAGTATTGTGACAACAGTTATTTCTGTTTCCTCATGTTTTATGTTTATAATGTTTATCTAAGCAGTGGTAAGTGCAGTTCTCCAGCAGGGGTAAGTGTTGCTGTAGTTAGTGCAGGGCTCCAGCAGAGGGAGTGTAGAGCTGTTGAACTCCAGTCATTACAAATGTGACCAGAGGAAAGTTTGTGCCTGTGCATGTTTCACAGAAATACTCATAATTACTCATAAACACTCCCTTTAAGGGCTTTTACAAAAAACATCTGTAGGGTCTGAGAAAAAGAAAAAAGTCCCAATTACATCAGCCGTTGACTCAGAACATGCAATCTAAATAAAGTTTATAAAAAACAAAACTAAAAAACAATGCACGACTCACATTGGCCACTTGTCTGACTCAGTTCGGGTAGCGACATTGTGCATGTGTGAAAAACGGCTCTCAGATCATGCATTAGTAATTCTCTAGTCGTATATGGATGAAAAAAAACTTTTGCTGAACTTATATTGTTTCTATACTTTGTGCTGACTCACATCCAACAGCTGAAATAGGAATGAAATACATATATCCAACCTATAGTAACAGTAGTTTGTCCAAGTGGAGTTGTCGTACGTAACTGTCCAAGATGGTGGACCCGACTGCACATGTGCGACTCACATCGTGTAGCGACTCACACCTTTAACCAATCATATAGGTGGGGAACCCTACCTGTTTCCTGGTTGGGCAGGATAAGTGTGCTCAAGATGAATATACTACCTAGGTTGTTGTACCCTTAACAGTTTTTGGAATAAAAAAATCTAGATAAAAGGTTTAAACAATTCATTTGGCAGGGTAAAAAGAATAGAAATAGTCAGAATAAAAATAGTTAAATTACAGCGATGCAAAAGTCAAAGGGGACTGGGAGTCCCAAATATGCAGCTATACTTTTGGGCAGCAAAAATGTAGTATATACACGAATGGGCGAATCCAGATCTTACAAATACATGGATTAATATGAAGTCTAAGAAACTGTGGTATACTGACATTAAAGGACGAAAAGTGCAAGAAAGTGAAACTGGAGGTTCAAAATTGCATTGTTCTGTACACATTGATTACATGACACAGGTATCAAGGTGTTTTCAACTTAAAAATAATGTTTCACTTCTGCCCCCCCCCCCAAGTCAGTTGCATTACGAGCATGACTTTGCAGTAATGCTCACTGCTCTCTAACCTCGGAGGTCCCTATTGAAGTCATGCAGCCGGCGCACCTCCAGCTCCAGCTTGTTCCTCATGGTTTTCTCCAGGGCCTCCCTCTTGGAGGAGGACTTGGCAAGGTTTTCATAGGCTTCTGACACAAGCTGGATCTCTGTTTCCAACTGCACACAGACACAGCAGAAATTAAGGGAAACAGACTAAAGATGAAGAGAGTTAGGGAGATGCATTTAACATTCACTGAAATGTTCAATTATAACTATATTAATGTTATAATACTTGTATAGTATTTAATATTAAATTTGTTTCTCTGCTGCATATCAATATTCATATCCATTTCAAGTATACGTGTTAAAACTGTCATCACAGAGAAAGCAACACTGCATTTTAACTGCTAACACATTTAGAAACTAATTCAGACAGAGAGAAACAATGAATGGCTATGTTATTTTAACCATTTTAAAGGACAGGTTCACTAATGTGTCTTAAAACAAAAGTCAGATGTGCAAATTAATACTGAAAGACGTTTTCCTTGCTGTCATCATTCCTCCTGTTTACACTGACTATGAAAAGATCCCCTTTAAATACCCTCTCGATGGAGGTGATGAGGGCCAAAATCCACACAAATAACTTCATCAATGTTAATTTGGGCACCTGACTGTTTTAAGAAAGACTTGAAAATTGTGAACCTGTCCTTGAACTCAAGTCAACTGACAAAAAATGTCATCCCAGCTCTCTCTTGCACACTGCTGTGCACTGCAAAGTACCTCCTCACCATCTTCCCGAATAACACAGCAATATGCCAGATCTCTGATCTTTGCATGACACAGATTTGAACTTGAGGTATCCGACATGCCATAGTTTAACATTATATTCATTTAGCAGTCACTTTTGATCAAATTTGAATCACATACAATAAAAATGACAAGTTATTAGTGTATATTATTTACATTTCAGTTCAAATGGTTTCACCTTACAAAACCCTTCAAATGTTGATTGTTTCAAGAGAAAGCTATCATGCAATAAAATATTTGTTTCACCTCTACTCATACTGATTCTGTGGCCCCTGTCCATAAGTCACGTAGATTACATCTTGAAAATACCATACCTTATATATCTTCAAATAGTCTGATCTGTGTTTCATCCAGCTCAGTAAGGCATACAGAAATTCAAACACAAAAATCTTTAAACTTAAATGAAAGAGAAGCCTTTTTATACTGAATCAAAAACAACCAGGTGTTTAATTTTAAACACCAGATGTTTTCTATAGCTTTTCTTAGCCCATTTCTAATTTGATATTTCCATTCCTCCGGACCAGGTTATAAGATCTATAAATGTGATAGGCATTTTAATTACAGCAGTATAACCTTGGTTATTGTAAAATACTATCTTAAAGCTCTTCTGCAGAAGTTGTTACCTTGTGCAACTTGGTGACTTTCTCGCGACAGATCTCCATCTCCTGCCTAAGCATTCTGTTCTCCTCTGTCAACACCTCAACCATCTGGTGGGTGCGTGCCATCATAGCGAACGGCTCCCCCTGCAGGTGGGAGAAGGAATGCGGGTGGGGGAAATGTCCTGCCAGGATGGTTGGCTGGGATTGGGGAGGTGCAGGTCCTTGGAACTGCTGCTGCTGCTGATACTGATACTGATGGTGGTGCTGCTGCTGATGGTGCATCCTTGGGGTTGAGCCGTAAGGATCATGAGAGAAACCATGACCCCTCTGAGGTGTCTGGTGAATGGTCTCTGTGGTGAAAGGCTCCCCTAGATGGTGGGAGCCAGGGCCCTGTAGACTGCGGGGCCCCATACTGGGGAAGGAATCTCCCTGGCTGTGGGGATGCTGGTGAGGAAAGGAGGGATGGGAGGAGTGGGATGCGCTGAGTATGCTGCTGAGGGTGGAGGACTGAGCACGGGACAAGGAGCCTACAGAGGTGACAGAGGAGGTGGGACTATGCTGGTGAAGGGGCCGCTGGGAATGGACTGAGCCCTCCTTACTGGACCTGAGGAAAGATGAACTCCCAGGTTAGTTTAACTGTCTGATTTCAGAATCTCTGCTGGTGTTGTGTGTTAATGTAGAGAAAAGTACCAGTATCTGAAATTCATCTGATTCAAATTTTACCCAAAGAGAAAACAGCTGGCTGAGGTTGACTGTGGATGCCTCTTTTTTGTTTGCTAATAAAACAATTTGCGGCAACTGTTTTATGTGCATTTTTGCCATCATTTACATTTATAGCATGTATAATCAATGCTCCAATTACACTGTTTCATGGTTTGTTGGTGGAGGGGGTTGCGAGAAGGGATTAAAAGCATAGCCATTATACAAACAAAAACCTAAAAATATAGCATCAGGGTTTTGGAGACCATAAATATGTGTCTGAATATAAGTCTGAACCAGCTGTGTGACAGTTTGGAGGACAGAGTGGGACACAGACTTATCATAGTCTTATGAATATGCAAAATATACAGACAAAAATAAAAACTTAAATTGGGGTTCAAACTCTTTTGTGTTTGTCCTGGTTTATTGTGGTTTTAACCCCAAAGGGATAGAATCCTTCTGAGTTTGTGCTGGTTTATTATTAGGGTTTGAACCCTGAAGGGGTTTCTACATGTCAATATAGAGTCATAGTCATACCACCACCTACTGACAACAGGAATTGAGCCTTATGTGACAAACATCATCCAATTTACAATTTACACGGTGTACACTAATATGGGGCGGCTCGACTGTGGCTCAGGAGGTAGAGTGGTTGTCGACCGATCGGAAGATTGGTGTTTCGATTCCCGGCTCTTCCAGTCCTTGGGCAGTCCTTGGGCAGGATACTTAACCCCAGATTACTCGCGTTGCTGTGCCAACGGTGTATGAATGTGTGTGAATGATTAGCTTCCATCTGATGAGCAGATTGGCACCCTGCATGGTAGCCCCTGTCATCAGTGTATGAATAGGTGAATGTGACATGTAGTGTAAAAGTGCTTTGAGTGGTAAAAACGACTAGAAAAGCGTCAAATTTCTTCAAGAAATCTTCCCCAAACTTGGTATATCTAATATGTAGATGATCCCTAACAAAATGTATGAGTTTTTGTTTCACATACAGCCACACTGCATAGGTGTGTAAAATGTGATACTGCTATAGCTCTTAAATGTTACATTCCATGACAACCAAATTCAGCAAAAGTGTGTAAAACACGTCTGTAGCTTTTAATACAATTTTACCTGTAGGTGGCACTGCAATATGTTTTAAAAATTGCTGCTGCTGGAGCAGCAGCTTGTGGTGGCCTCATGTGCATTTTTTATTTACTTTTTATCAGAAGTATGCTGTAAACGGACTTTACTTATATAGCTCTTTTCTAGCCATTTTGGTCACTCAATGTGCTTTTACACTACATGTCACACATTCACCCATTAACACACTGATGACAGGAGCTACCACACAGGGTGCCAACCTGCTCATCAGATGGAGCAAACATTCACAAAGGGTTGGTTCAGCCATTAGGAGCCTTTCAGGGTTACATGAACACATCAACTGGAGGACTGGAGGAGCCGGGAATCGAACCGCCGATCTACTGTGCCCCTGTGTACTGTGTTTTGTAGTATCAATGAGCAGATTGGGAGAATGCGTGTGAAAGCTAGAAGCTGTTAGCTGCTGCCAGTCTCAATCAGCAGCATTTGCAGCATCTGTGTGAGGCTCCATTTTTTCATCTTTAAAACAACTGAGTGTGGCCATTAGATGGGGTTGAAGTCACCACTTTTAGAGAAGAGACCTAATGCAACTTTGTTGATAATGTTGCGTTATATAATGTTATGAGGAACAATGGAATTAGTGGGTATCAATTTTATAAGTTTGTAAACTATTTGGGAAAAAAACTTTCCATTTGTTGAGGTGAAATTGATTTGCCTAAAACTGAAAGGTTTTGTACATCATTAGCGGCAGCAGGATTAGTTTACCATGAGAATGAATGAATTGTGTACAAAGTGTTTGAAAGAAGAGACAATCTCTAAGAAACAGCAGTGAGAAGATCCAGCAGACTGTATTGCTGTCTGTAAAAGCATGAATCAGACAATAGATCTACACACTGTAGTAGCTCAAAGCAATTTTAATTGAGCAATGTTTCAATTTACCACAAATCTTGCCTTTAGTGTGATTTTTGATCTAGCACCTGTTAGTTTTTTATTTAATGTGTGCGACATGACAGCACTCTCCCAAACAATTAAGGTTTAAATCTCAAAAAACTATAAGTCATATAATAATAATAATAATAATAATAATTCATTTTATTTAAAGGCACCTTTCAAAGCACTCAAGGACACCTTACAAGACACACATAAAACAATAGTACAATGGATAAACAAGAATGTGATTACATAGTTAATGTGAGACAGAGTATGCCACTCGGAATAAGTGCGTTTTTAGGCAGGATTTAAAGGGGGAGACAGAGTCAGAAGTGCAAATGTCTGGTGGGAGAGAGTTCCAAAGGCGGGGGGCAGATCAGCTGAAAGCCTTTGACCCAGTGGTAGTTAGGTTGGCAGATGGGGCAAAGAGCTGGATGGCAGAAGAGGATCGGAGAGTGCGGGACGGTTTGTAGATGTGAATAAGTTCAGAGAGATATGATGGTACCAGGTTGTGAAGGATCTTGAAAGTGATGAGCAGAATCTTATTTTTCAATGCGGGATTTGATAGGGAGCCAATGAAGTTACTGCAGGGCAGGAGTGATGTGTTCAATAGAGGGAGTTCTGGTGTTCATACGAGCAGCTGAATCAGTTGGCCAGTTGGAGTTTATGAAGAGATTTCCGAGGAAGACCAAAGAGGAGAGAGTTACAATAGTCCAGACAGGGTGTAATCAGGGTGTTTACAAGGATAGCGGTGCAGGTTGGTGTAAGTGAGGGACGGAAAAAATTGATGTTTCGTCGATGGAAGTATGTAGACCGAGTAACATTATTGATGTATGATTAGAAGGATAATGTGCTGTCCAGGAGGACACCCAGGCTCTTTACCTGAGGGGATCGAGGAACAGTGGAATTGTTGATAGTGATGGAGAAAGTGTTAGGTGTTGCTAGGGTGGATCTTGTCCAGATTAGGAGGCCCTCATTTTGTTGCTGTTGAGTTTGAGAAAGTTGAGTGAGAGCCATGATTTAATTTCCAGTAAGCAGTCGGATAGAGCTGTGGGCGACAGAGTGGAAGTGGGCTTTGTGGAAAGATAGAGCTGGGTATCGTCTGCATAACAGTGGAATTGAATATGAAATTTCCTGAGCATGTAACAGAGGCAGAAGATAAATAATGAACAGGAGGGCCCAAGGACAGAGCCCTGGGGAACACCACTGGAGACTGGAGAGGAGACGGATCTCAGGTTCTTGAGTTCAAAAAACTGTGTGCAACCAGAGAGATATGATCTGAACTAAGCCAGAGGGATGTCAGTGATTCCAATGGAGGCTAGCCTCTCCAGGAGTATGTCATGATAGACTGTGTCAAAGGCTGCGCTCAGGTCGAGGAGAATAGGTATGGAGAGTAGTCCAGAGTCAGATGCCATCAGGAGGTCATTGGTGATTTTCACTAGGGCTGTCTCAGTTCTGTGGAGGGGACAGAAACCAGACTGAAATTTTTCATAGAGATTGTTGTCAGACAGATGGGTGTGGACCTGAGCTGCAACAGTTCTTTCAAGTATTTTAAAGAGAAATGGCAGGTTTGAGATAGGACGGAAGTTGTTCAAGTCATTCGGATCTGCACCAGGTTTCTTGAGTGTTGGAGTTATTGCAGCAGTTTTGAGTGATGATGGAACAACTTCAGAAGTCAGTGAGGAGTGAATGATGTCAGTTATTAAGGAGGATAAGGCAGGTAGGCAGACTTTTACCAGGTGGGTAGGTAGGGGGTCTGGCAGGTAGATGATTTGGATTCATGGATGAGATCAGTTATTTCGAAAACAGTTTGAAGCTGGCGAGCAGAGAGCTGAAGGAAAATGTAGGGAAAGAGTGCAGAGAGGTGCAGAGTTATTTGAAGCAGTCAGTGTCTGATGGATATTTTTTTGGTATTGAAGAAGGTCAAGAAGGTATCAACACTGTCAACTTGTGAGTAAGTGAGGTGGTAGAGCATCAGGTGGTTTCAGAATATTGTTGATAGTTGAGAATAGGGCTCTGGAGTTCCTATCAACCGTCCTGATTAAGTAGTAAGTGGTCTTGGCTGAAGAACGAGCATCCTTGTATTGAAGTACAGTATGTGATTATGATACATTTTTTTGTGAACGGCTAGGCCAGTTTTTACATAAAGGTGCTCCAAACGACAGCCTTTAGTTTTGAGCTGGCGTAGTGCTGGTGTAAACCAAGGAGCACAGTGGGTGAAAGAAACAGACCTGGTTTCCAGAGGTGCAAGAGTTTTTAGCAGTCCATGAAGTCCATCATTGTGGTGAGATACCAATTCATCTGTGGTGAATAAATTGTGCCAACAAGTCAATATTCTTGATGTTTCAGAATGTGATAGAACAAGGCGTATTATTCTAGGATAATATTAGATTGACATTGAAGGATATTAACTTGTGGTCTGAGATAGGTAGATCAGAGGCACAAATTATGAGGGATTATACCAGAACAGCAGATTACGTCAAGAATGTGTCCTTTGGAGCGAAGTCCCTTGTAAAAGTATTGTTGATGCCATCAAAGTGGATATTAACATCACCCAGCAATAGTAGATTTGGGGACACAGAACATAAGGTTGTTAAGAAGGCAGAGAATTCCTGTAGGAAGGCATTATTCGGCTTGGGTGGTCAATAAATAGTAGCAAGTATAGTAGGAGTTGGGCCCTTGATTTGCAGAGCAATGGACTCAAATGAAGGGTACACAGGGACCGTAATGGAGGACACGTTCCACTTTTCACTGTGTAGTATTGCCAGGCCACCCCCTCTGACAGAGGCACGGGGTTGTGATGTGTAGACAAACCCAGGAGGCATAGTTTGCTTAAGGTGTGAAAAGTCATTAGGCTGCTACCACGTCTCAGTCAAACACACAAGAAATCAAACTTACGGTCATTCAGTACATCATAGAGCAGAGGTCCCTTGTTGGTCAGCGAGCGGATGTTAAATAACCCAAAGGTTAGATTGCTGATGTCAGGTTTGGTGTTTAGCTGACCTGGTTGGATTAACTAGCACACTGTGATGAACAGTTCATCCACACCTGTGCCTGCGCATTGATTTGCGATGGGAAATAACAACAGAAATTGGAAACCAGTTAATCACAACAGTGGAGGTAGGTTTATAACAGCCAGTAGGTGACAGTGGACCAGAGGGAGCATGGCAAGGGCGATGAACTGAGGAAAGTGTCAGTACCTGAGTTGGTCGCCAGGGGGAGCTTGTGAGAGAGATGGTACTGTATGCTGCCTGAGTAGGCAGAGAAGAAGAAGGCTCCAGGAGGGGGGGGCATGGCAGATGAGCAGTCAATCACGAGGAGCAGCGTGATTGACCATTATATATATAAAATGTTTCCACAAGGACACTTGTGGAAACATTTTAAGGTATAATATGTGCTTGAAGAGTTAAAACTGTGGGAGTGACAATTGTGTAGAATTTTTTGGTCTACTATCTCTGCTCATCCCTCTGCCTGATCACGACACACTAGTGAGACCTGAAAACAAAGGAAAAAGCCCTCAAAAGTGAAAAAATATCCCAACACAATCTGATAACTTTGAAGATTTAAAGTTTTGTGAACATTTAAAGATTAAATGTGGTCTTTAGGATGATGAATGTCAGAGCAGTTCAGTCTCAGGGCCCCATTTTAACGATCTATAGTGCACGGCGTGAATCGTGTGGCGCAAATGCCTTTGGGGCAAGTCCGAATCCACTTTTGCCATTTTAACGGGGGAAAAATGGTCAATGCACCAGGCGCCTAAAGGGTCCAAAAGGGTTGGTCCCCTCATTAGTCATAGGCGTGTTTTGGGCATAACACGGGGTAAACTAATCAAGAGTGTCATCTCCCATTCCCTTTAATATCCAGGAGCGCTGTCACTTTGGCGGATTGCTATTGTAACGGTGCATTCGTCAAGCAATGTATTTCAAGAATAAAACATTTAGTTACAATTGTGGAAAAAAGTTCTATCTTGTTTAAAAACGATAGTTTTGCTATCAGGACTGAGACTTGGGTAACAGTGATGACACCAGTAAATCATGATGGAAAATATAAAAATGGGACAAAATGTTATAATAAAAAAACTGAATTTGAATTTAATTGAACTTGAACCAATAAATCATCATTCCTTTATAGTTGGTTATATTTCAGGGGAAATGCATCTTCTGGTGTCTCAGGAGGGGGAAGCAGTGCACCGTTAACACTGTGTATGGTGGGGACAGTGCGCTGCTGACCTCGACTAGGGACGTTGTGGATCGGTGGAAGGAATACTTCAAAGACCTCCTCAATCCCACCGACACGCCTTCCGATAAGGAAGCAGGGCCTGTGGACCCAGGTGTGGGCTCTCCTATCTCTGGGGCTGGATCCTTGAGGGTGCATGGGAGTTTGCCCAACCTGTCCACATGTGTTTTGTGGACTTGGAGAAGGCATTCGACCGTGTCCCTCTGGGAGACCTGTGGAGTGTTCTCCGGGAGTACGGGGTATCGGACACCCTGATATGGGCCATCCGTTCCCTGTACGACCGGTGTCAGAGCTTGGCCCGCATTGCCGGTAATAAGTCGGAACTTGTTTCCAGTGAGGGTTGGACTCCGCCATGGCTGCCCTTTGTCACCGATCCTGTTCATAATCTTTATGGACAGGATTTCTAGGCGCAGCCAGGGCACTGAGGGGGTCCGGTTGGGTGACCTCAGGATTGGGTCGCTGATTTTTGCAGATGATGTGGTCCTGTTGGCTCCATCAGACCGTGACCTCCAACTGTGAAGCGGCTGGGATGAGAATCAGCACCTCCAATAGTCCATGGTCCTTAACCGGAAAAGGGTGGAGTGCACTCTCTGGGTCGGGGATGAGATGAGATGAGATCCTGCCCCAAGTGGAGGAGTTCAAGTACCTCGGGGTCTTGTTCACGAGTGAGGGAAGGATGGAGCGGGAGATCGACAGGCGGATCGGTGCGGCATCTGCAGTAATGCGGACTCTGCACAGATCCGTCGTGGTGAAGAGGGAGCTAAGCCGAAAGGCAAAGCTCTCGATTTACCAGTCGATCTTCGTTCCTACCCTCACTTTGGTCATGAGCTTTGGGTAGTGACCAAAAGAACAAGATCGCGGGTACAAGCGGCCGAAATGAGCTTCCTCCGTAGGGTGGCTGGGCTCTCCCTTAGAGATAGGATGAGAAGCACAGTCATCCGGGAGGAGCTCGGAGTAGACCCGCTGCACCTCCGCGTTGAGAAGAGCCAGATGAGGTGGCTCGGGCATCTAGTTAGGATGCTTTCCGGACGCCTCCTTGGTGAGGTGTTCAGGGCATGTCCCACCGGTAGGAGACCCAGGATACGCTGGAGAGACTATGTATCTCGGCTGGCCTGGGAACGCCTCGGGATCCCCCGGGAAGAGCTGGACGAAGTGGCTGGGGAAAGGGAAGTCTGGGCTTCCCTGCTTAGGCTGCTGCCCCCGCGACCCGACCCCGGATAAGCAGAAAAAGACGAGACGGAACATATTCATAATGTAAACGTTAGCCTCTGTCTTGGGTACAAATTACATGAGTTGTACTGTTTCTGCTTTTTGTTGAGGAGATGTCAGTTTCTGTAGGTGGCACTGTTTTATTTGTAAGTTCAGTCACAATGACTATCACTTCCCATGCTAAAGAGTTTTATTCCATGTTCTAGAGTCCGACCCTTGCTGTACATCAGTATGGCTGATATTATTGACCAAAAATGTTTACTTATGTTGTGTGTTTATGTAAACAAATGAATATCCACCAACATATTGTTATCAGATTGAAATAATTACATCTAAAATATCAGTAAAGTACAATTCCAAACAATTAACTAACATGTTTCCTGTGCTCCAAAGGATTTATCTTAGGAGAGCGCTTCCAACAGTGAGTGTTTAAAAGAGTGAAGGTAAAAATCTAATTACGGCTTATTTTGTAACAGACATTTTATAACATAGAGGTCCAACATATGTCCTTTAGCCCAGACTGATTCACCTGCTATTTGCTTGCTTACTGAGGTGGGGAACCAGTTGTCAACTGGCTTTGTAAGGAGAAAACATTCCAGCCTTGAGCCCACAAAGGAACGTCACAAAAGCTAAGCAGATCATGTCCAGACTCATCCTGTGCTGATGATTAAAATCCTGTGGTATTCATGGCTGTTTGAATCTGGTTCACTCAGAAGTAAACACATCAGTGTGAAACAGGCCCAACAGGATCTATGCTTGGCATCTCAAAAACTGAGTCAGCAAAAAGGGTGAGGGGCAACTTGACAACCTATGTGACACAGGCCACTCACACACATAGGAAACTAGAAAAAGTTCCCACATTTATTTATAAATGTTTGGTTTTATTAGTTCCTAATTCCTTGTCAAAACAACTAAGAGCATTCAAATAATTTTGTTGTTGAGGACAGAAACCCTGAAGCAGCACTTACATCATCACTGAACAATGAAACTCCACATTAACCTGTGCGTGTGTCCATGTCAATCTGTCAGAAAGTGGGTTTCTGAATTTGTGGCTGGAAAAAGCCAAGCTGGCGTCAGTAAGCTTGCTGGCACCAGACGACTGGCTAAACTGATGGATAATTGATCATTTCAGTTCATAAGTTGGAGAGGTTGAAATAGAACTGCGTGATAATCATGGGAACACACTGATGAATGTATGTCTTTGTGAATAATATTCTCTTCTGCATTTTTCTAATTTTTCCACTTAATTTGAAAAAATTGTTATGTGGTCCTGTACTTGCTTATTACATATGACTAGAGATGAAGACACAAACTCAATGACAGAGAATTATAACACTCAACATTTATACCACTAAAAAGAAGCTTTTAACATTATTAATAATACAAAAACAGCTTTCAAAAAGTGCTTATTTATCAGTGATGACCATAGAGAAACGTAATAGTAGTCTGAAGTCAGAACAACTCCGGTTAATAGGTTGTTGGGGATGTTTTAAACACAACAGAAGTTTTATTTGACAAAACTAACATCAGATTTCAATTTCAGGCATTAAATGTTGTTGCTCAGACATGTATCTTAAATTGAGTATCTTATTACTGAAGGTGAACATTCAGCCCCAAAATACATCTGGTCATTTAAAAAGAAGAACTAATGTATCAGCAACAGTTGAGCTTAGCTAATATAATAAGGTACTGTAATCACTCCAAATAATAATCTTCTTATTATGAGGAGAACCCTATCCGTCATCTTTTACATGTGAATATGAGTTATTAATGTATATGGCTCATTATAACATGAATTATTGTATCCGTGTTATATCATTATATTTTTACCTGTTACACGACTTTTTTATGTGTAACAGGTGAATCAATCCAATCCAGTGCAGGACTCAGTTGAGGTCTAAAAACCTTACAGCAGATTGTTGGTCAGTTATTTTCTTATAGCAGTTATTGTGAAAATAGATGTCAGATTTACATTACTAAAATAAAATATCTCCTTAAATTAGAGAACAATTCTTGCCTTTTTCAGAACATTAACCATCAAAACAAACTTGTGACTCAATTGGCAATGCAATGTAAAAAAAAAAGTAAAAAAAAGTAAGGAGGCCTTACAGATAGATCTGTGAAAAGTAAGTGTTTCTGTACAGTGTAATTAAATACGGTATACAGTACATTATACTGCTTAAAGCACAGCTGTGTTTTTACCATAAATACACTTACCAGTAGAAACTTGTAAGTATACTCAGAAAATCAACTTTTTAGATTCTATTTTTAGCCATCTTTAGTTATTTTGGTTGATTTTTCAGGAAATTCTCTTCTCCGTTCTAACTCTCTTCTGGCTCTCAGAGTGGTGAGAGTTTTCTTTTCCTGCACCCAAACATTTGAAATTCAGAACACTATAACTGCAGAAGAATCTAAATAAGAAAATGTGAGCAGGTTGACCATACTTTTCGACATACACATTCAAAACTTCATTTATTGATTTCATGGCCACTTAGGGGCAGATGGACTCCACAACAAACTGACAGACACACAGTCCTAACGCATTATCAATTATTTTCAATTTTTTCTTACCATACCTGAGTGTATTAAAACCTTGGATTTTGAACTGTGAGTTGAGTCTTGCTTTTGAGTCAAATTGTATTGTCAGTCATTACATATCTGACACCTCTTTTTTATTTTTTAAAGATTTTGTTGGCATGACACCTCAATTGAGCAGTTGACAGACAGGAAACATGGGAGAGAGAGGGGGGTGTGACATGCAACAAAGGACTTCCTGCTGGGATTCGAACCGGGGTCGGCTGCGTATGTGGCATGCGCTCTAACCACTCGACCACCTGCACGCCCGTCATAAGTGACATTTTAGCACAAAGTTCCTTAATTACACATCTAGTAGACACAGGGCAACATTAGCATTTATTTGTGTAAACCACACTAAAGAGCAAAAATGGCAAACTGAACTGGAAACAAAAACTAGCACTAAATGAGCCAAGGTTGCTCCATACCATGTGTGTGTGTGTGTCACTGGCGACCCATTTGTTTTGTTTCATTGATAATGTATTTATATTTTAGTGTGTGTGTGTGTGCGTGTGTGTGTGTGTGTGTGTGTGTGTGTGTGTGTGTGTGTGTGTTTGTGCTGCTGAAGGGCTGTGTGTATGTGTGTCAGTGCATATTCTTTACCTGAATGAGCCATATTCAGGTGGAGGCTGGTATCGGACGTGCGGTACCTCCCTTGAGTGCTCCCTCCCTCTCTGCTCCTGGTAAAAATGGCCTCCAGGCTCATGTTGCTTGGTAGGTGAGCCCATTCCTTTAAAGGGGTACTCTGGAGGTGGGCCACGATGTGACTTGTAGTACTCACCCGGTGGCCCTGGAGGGGGCAACTGGGGGGATAGTGGGGTGCTGGTGACAGGAGCATGGGCCTTCACGCCACTGGTGGCCAGGGAGAGCTGCATGAGTCGTTCACTGAGAGACCGCACGTGACCTTGCTTCAGATCCTTCAGTCCATCATCCTGGTGTACCTTGCCTGCGCCACTTACAACACGCTGCACTGTGGGGCGACCCTCAGTACGCACCTTGGCATTGGTCAACCCCGTGACGTAGAAGGCAGTGCCCACAGATGTGGGTAGAGGAGGCTGCTGGGGCTGGTTGTTCTGCTGCTGAGGCTGAGGTGGAGGACCATGGCCTCGGAAGTACTGTGACTGTACTTTGGCTTCCTCATACGTAGGGAGATCCTCAGGGTTCGCGCACTGCCCTTGACAGCTTCCACCACCTCCACTGCTGCCTCCTCCTCCAATCCCTAAACCTCCTCCCCCTCCACTGCTCCCGCCCCCTCCACCTACTCTGGTGCCGCCCAGCTTCTCCAGCCCATTGTCTGTCTGCAGCTCCTGTCCCTGAGGCTCCTGTCGGGCGACATGGGGGGTCAAGGAGTGATCATCAGAGGGGCCTCCTTGTCCTTGTCCAGGATAACCTCCTCCAACCCCCCCTCCTGCTCCACCACCTCCTGCTACTTGTTGTTGCTGCTGCTGTTGCAGCACATAATTCCGGTTCATCTGCTCCTGCAGGAGGCGCTGCAGAACGGTGCTGCCTCCTACACTGTTGCTGCTGTTGGACGACTCCTCAGCTGTGGCCCTCATTTCTGCCTCACACTTACTACGCACCTCATGGAAGGACAAGCTCCGCCCACGATCTATACTCCCTGAGAGGAGGAGAGGGTGGAGAAAGAGAAAGAGAAATATGAAATGGAAGTTGGAGTTTTAAAGGGGTGAAGGATGTGAAGTAATGTAAAGAAATGGCAGAAAAATAGATGAAATACAAGAGAAACAGAGAGAAGAAAAGAAAACCAGAAAGCACTAGGTTTATAGATGCACATCCCCACACACAAAGCCATGGAAACCCGCTGATGCATGATGGGACAGTAGCGCAAAACTGGAGGAAGAACAATTTCTGAAAAACCTGAGGATCCAAACCCCCACCAGCAGAACCTTTCAGATTCAAATTCATTCACATGGCTAAACATGGATCTTGAATTGAATTTTAAATGTTACTATTGCTTTGTTTGTGACACTGAGAAAAAACTCAAAGCAGCAGAAAGCAGTTTTGCAGTGTTTGCACTAAAACCTCTGTAGACTGTTGGTGACACAATGGCTGCAGTGCCTGTGGACTGGATTGATATAAAATGCTTAAGAGGCAAAGAAGCTGTCTTTTTGTTGTTGAAGGACAAAAGTAGAAACTTTGTTTATATGATGTGATAGAATAAGCAAAATTTAGCATTCCAGGATCAAAGGGAATCTTTGAGCATAAGCCTCCAGTGCCTTGACAATAACACCAGCAAAATCTGTATATGTCCTTACACACTACTAAACTGCTATTTGCAATTTTGCTCAATAGATGGAATGATAGTTATCAAAATTGTTGTTGATCAATTTCTATTTAAGTCTACTATCATGACAATGGTTACTGTGAAAAGTGAGTCTGACAAACAGGTGAGAAGGGGCACTTTGGTGGTCCACTGGTTAAAACGCATTCCACCACAGTCTCTCTACACTGACCCTCAAATAAAGGCAATAATGGCAAAGAATAAATAAATAAATAAATAAATAAATCATGAAACAAAAAACTAACTAGTGAGTGGGTATAATTGTGAACTTTCAATCCTTTATCTGATCTTTACAGGAAAAAAACACAAAACACTGCTTTCAGCCTGGCTTGAACCCCAGAATCTCAAAAAAGAGGCTTATACCATTTTTACAGGGAAGCAAAACCCAGTGAATGGAATGCTCTCACAGCTGATCCCAAGAAAGGTGATTGGAAACGTTTGTATAGAATCAGACAAAGAGGAGATGTGTTTTCTGTTAAACATCCAGTGATGTCAAAGTTGAAACCACCTAGGATTCATTTGGTCAAAATCAATGAGTCAAGCTCTCTTCTACTAAAGTGAATAAAACCAAACAAGTAATTCACTAAGCAAGAGCTTTAAACTCAAAACTGTATGTCTCTTTTCCAGTCTTGTGAAACCAGTCATTTTACTTATTTGAATACATTCAAGTTGTTTTCAAGTTTTTTTGTTTGTTTGGAGGACAACATAATGCTGCATCTACATTTGTGTCGTTTTCTTGACATCAGTGAATGCTAACAACACCACTTTACACATTTTTCTACAGAAGTAAGAAGGAAAAAATTACATCTAGCACTTTCTGTTATTCTTCTCATTCTCAAGGAGGAAGATGCTTTTTTCCGAAACATCTGTAGGTAAACAAATGATATGAAATGAAAGAACAATTGAACAATTGTTAGCTTTAGCAGGAAGTAAACAAATGGTAGTAAGCAAATAGTCTGACGTGACAGACATACCAACAGAAAAAAAACATTTATCAAGTATAATGGACTGGTTGGTGGAAATGCAAAAGCATATATTAAGTCATTTCCACACAAAAATCAAAGAAAAAAAATATCACAAAGGAATAAGGAAAAACTAAACAAACAACCCAGGATTATGAACCTTTCCTTTTAAACATTGTCAAATGTTGATAATATTTGAAACAAAATATACAGCTTTCCATATCAAGATTTTGACAAGCTTTCATCTACGCTACCATGTCTGTTCAATCAGCTGTGGTCTGTTTTGCTCAGTTGTTCCTCTGATGGCCAGATATTTTTCTAGTTCTATAGAATTCTACAGTTTTTATGCAAGCAAATTACTTCTGAATAGACATGACATATTAGTAGAATTCCTTTGACTAGTAGTTTCTGTTTCAAAAGTATATTTTAATAGTTATGATTTTCTTTAATATCTCAACATCAAAACCAATCAAAATGTCATATTATATTTAAAAGATATGGCAGTTATTAAGTAGTATGGTGGTGTTTTATTAATGACCAGAAAGTTGGGCTACTGGTATCATGCTCAAATTTGCCTTGCACATTCACGTGGAGAACCTGTGTACCAAGTTTCATTTTATTAAAGACAATAGCATTGTAGAAATATCATGTCATAATATAACAGTAGTGCCCCATGTGGGTAGAATTGTAACAAATGTTATGCAATTGATGTAACACACTTGCTGTATGTACCAGATTCACACATTTTTTATTGTAATTACATTTTGCATTTAAGAGTTATGGTATGTTAAGTGTTTTGGCTAACCAATTACAAAGAAATAGTAAGTGATACCCAAAAAAAACCTCATAAGTTTTATTTGGTTCTATCCAAATATGGTATGTAAGGCAGTGTATTGTTGCCATGCCAGAAAAAGAAAAATTGATTAGTATCATATTAAAACTCAGAGTTTATGCTAGACTTCTTTTTTGCCGGCCAATTAACCGGTAATATTCCAGAATTCCAGCCATACAGAACAACTACCGGACATATACATATGTCAAATACAGTACAGAGCTCCCTAGGGTCACATGGTTTAAAAATAAAAAGAAGCTCAGTGCGCACGGATTACCTGCATGACTGCAGTGACCTCAGTTGATTTAGCTTTAATTCAACAAATGTATTTATTAAAATAATGAACTTTAAACTAACTTTTTGAACTGAGCATAGACTACAACGATAAAATCAAACAAATAGCCGCGCTGTTGTTAATTAAGTCCCATCAGTGTGTCCAGAGATTTTATTTGATCAATTAAGCTACGTGTGCGCTGTGATTGGTCAGAGCTCTATACAAGCAGCTGATGTGAGGGAGGACAGAGACTTGGATGAGGTGAGGACATTTATATTCATTTGATAAAGTTAAATGTGAAGTAGGCTTTGCTGTTGGCTTCCTGACTTACTTTAAAAAAGACGAGAGATAGAAGTGAGAGAGAGAGAGCGTTGGTCCGGTGAGAGTGAATGACAGAGAGAGAGTGGGGAGACCCTATTTGAATGATCTATATTGCACGGCGTGAAGCGCGTGGCGCAAGTGCCTTTGGGGCTTGTCTGAATCCACTTTTGTTATTTCAACGGCAGAAAAATGGTCAAGGTACAGATTCCTTTCTTGTTGATAAAATCACTAAGTGGCAGCGGAACTCCTCCAGAAGCAGATGTGGTTCTAAGACCCATTTTCCACAAACACCCCAACTATCTGCTCTGTGCTGCATATTTTTCACGTCTCCTCTCGTCACTTTACCGTGCATGCAGCTGCGCACCACACAGACATCATGGCGCTTTGTTTTTGTTTGTTTATTTTTAAATTACAGTTTTGGTTCTCTCTACAATCGTTTTGTTCAGTCATTGAGTAACAGGGTTTTAATTGCTGAAAGTATGGAAACATGATCTATGTCATCTCAAGAACATTTGTTAAATATTGTTCAAAAACTGTTTTAATCATGTTAACCCTTCATACAGTTGTGAGGACTGTCCGCAGCGACACTCTCCAAAGTGCTGACCCGGGGTGGGGGGTGGGGTTGCTGTCTAATAAGCAGCAACACAGAGCTATAAGGACGCTGCCCTCTCACACACGCTGCATTGATAGCCACACAAACACGCGCGCTCGTTCGCTCCAGATTTCGGGAGATTGGATCTCATATGCGGGCGTTAGGGAGCCGCTATCAATATGCAGGAGAGTTGGGATGTCTGGATTACATTCTGTATATAATATATGAATTTCTGTGCGGTGGGATCTATCACTTCTCAGCGTGAGAAACGACGGTGTGGCGTGAGAGCGTGTGAACTGCTTGAAATGCGAGTGTCTCACGGTCAATGCGTGAGACTATTATTTCCATTTATCTTTTTCTTTTTTTTCTCTTGATTTTAAGTTATTTCTGGTTGTGCTGTTCAAATATATTTCAAGTTGAGTTCTGGTTGTTCAATAAATGCTTATGTTTACAAATCTATGAAAAATCGTGTTTTATAATCGCAATTTCAATATCGATCAAAATAATCGTGATTATGATTTTTGCCATAATCATCCAGCCCTATCAGTGGTGCAATCGCTTTCCTCTGCCTCAAAATAACAAAGCACCACCAATGCACCAGACCACACCTCATTTTGAGACCAACACGCCCACGGGCGCACAGACTGGTGCAATTGCATTTGCTATTTAAATAACGTTAGCGCAGGGCGAGACAATAACAACTGTGTCGGTCTGAAACTAACAAAGACACATGCATCGTGCCCACTATCCACTGAGCACAAGATGGGGCCCAAAAACTCTAACATTGAGCTGGCATAAAACGTGAACCGAATCTAAAATGTAAAACCAAAGTCACTTGAGATACTATCTTTAGTTAAAAGTAGATAGTCAATCACTCTTCACTCTTTACAGCCACATTCTGTAGTGATAACTCATGTAATCATTGGCTTATGGTTTGGTTTTTGTTTCCGTTTAAAACCATTTAGATTATCATTTTAGGAGGAATATGACAGCAAATATAGCCTGGGGGGATAAAGTGAATACATGAAAATCAAAAAGGATTTCACTGCATTATTCATTATTTCACTGCATTATTTCCCCACCAACATTTACCTGTGAATCACCATTCACCAACATCTTGACTTTCTGTTTTGGAATCATAAAAGAAAACTGGCTCCTAAGTTTAAAAGAAAAAAAGATCCTACCTGTGTGGCTTCCAAAGAAAATCCCTGTATATTCTCCTAAAAGCAACGTGTTGGTGTGATTGAATGTCTGTGTTTCACTGAAATGTACTTGCTTCTTGAGGCGGCACACCTCTCTTTCCATTTCCACCCCTCCTCCTTGTCTTCCCTCACTCTGACAGGTGGGGCTGGGAGATAGAGACAGGTGAATCAGGCAACCTTATAGCACTGGGCCACTCCCTCATACCTGTGCACTAGAGTAACTGCTTTACCAGCATTTACTCTGCCAACCGTCAGTGAGATAAATACCTAAGACTACCCCTTTCAGTGTGTGTGACATCAACAACAACAGAATATGACTTTCCCCTCAGCTATTTTGTACTACAGCAGCTTTTTTCAGCAGAAATTCTCCTGGGCTTTTCTATTATTGATGATGTGGGCAAGAGGGAAGACATCCCATGGTCAAAATGCAGAAATACAGTCCACTTCAACAAAAGGAAGTAGGAAATTTGGGACTCTGTGTGCTGGAGATGATTATCACATAAGACACAAGAAAAGTCCAGAAACTTGTGAGTCAACAGCAACATACAGTATAGACACATGCTTGAAACTTGAGAGCTGATTCAGACATGACATGGGATGGACGTGACATGACATGGGATGAAAGACATGACCTGCAGGTCCTGCACTGCAGTGCACTCTAGTTGTCTCTACCTTTTCATTCAGCAGCTTTGGCTTAGCTGTCTAAAGGACACTGTGTGTGACTGCTATAGGAATTCAATCCAACTGCAGATTTACACCTCAAATCCATGTGTCACAAAGCCCACACACCTTTTACTCACCTGCTATCTCCTACCCTTTAAGTGACACTTTAGCCCTTAGAAGGCTAAATGCTTTGAGGAAAGTATGGTAAAGTTTCAACACTTGATACTTTTTGCTATTTCTCTCTTTTTAATGTGCTAAATAATGTAAGTATACACGGATTAGCAAAAATATTAAAACCACCTGCCTTATATTGTGTTGGTCCCCCTTGTGCCACAAAAACATACCAGAGGACACCTTGTCCAAAAGACAAGGTGTCCTCTGGTATCTGGCACCAAGATGTTAGCAGCAGATCCTTTAAGTACTATATGCTGCACGATGGGGTCTCCGTGAGTCCAGCACAACCAACAGATGCTCGACTGGATTGAGATATGGTGAATTTGGAGGACAAGGCAACACCCTGAACTCTTTGTTATATTCTTCAAACCATTCCTGAGCAATTTTGCAGTGTGGCAGGGCACATTATCCTGTTGAAAGAGGCCACCGCCAAAAGGGAATACCGTTGCCTTGAAGGGGTATACTTGGTCTGCAACAATGTTAAGGTAGGTGATACATTTCAAAGTAACATCCACAAAAATGCCAGCACCCAAGGTCTCCATGGTTCAGTTCTGACGCTCACATGCGCCCATTGTAGATGCTTTCAGCAGTGGACAGTGGTAAAGCATGAGCACTCTGACCAGTCATGGCTATGAAGCCCCACATGCAGCAAGCTGCAATGCACTGTGTTCTGAAACCTATCACAGCTTTTTCAGCAATTTGTGCTACAGTAGCTTCTCTGTGGGATCAGACCAGACAGGCTAGCCTTTGCTCCCCTTGTACATCAATGAGCGCTCGCATAACCCTGTCGCAGATTCATTAGTTACCCTAGTTTGGACCACTTTTGGTAGATCCTGACCACTGCATATTATGAAGACCTCACAAAACTTGCAATTTTGGAGATGCTCAGATGCTTACGCTTTCCCATTTTTCCTGCTTTCAACACATCAGTTTCAAGAACTAACTGTTCACTTGCTGCCTAATATATTCCACCCCTTAACAAGTGCCATTTTAACAATATAATCAATGTAAGTCAATCAGGTGAATCAGGTGATCAGTGTATATAATTATACATATATGAACAATTTTAACTTACTATTAGAATACACGAGACTGGGCATTATCCTTAATATAATCAAGTTGACTGTTCTATCTTGTTTATTATATCTATTCAATATAATTCAGTTTTTCTTGAATGTCTGAAGAGAAGTCCCCAACTCTATCCGTCATTGCACCTCTGCAGGCACAGCTGCTGGAGGAGATGAGAAGTGCCACCCAATGACTCCAGTGATTAAGGACCTCAAGACTGCTGTACACAGCAACTGGAATTCAAGGTTTGCTCATTTACCATGTGTGTGTGTGTGTGTGTGTGTGTGTGTGTGTGTGTGTGTGTGTACAAGCAGTGACATTTAATGGGCAGAAACAAATACATTGAGCTTTACTTATAAAATACAATGCTTTCTACAAAGGGCTAATTTTAACCTATGTACTGTAATTTTACTGTAAAATGTTACATGTTTATGCCTGTGTGTGTGTGTTTATCTGTCTGTACATCTGTATGTGGGTCAGTGACAAATGAGGGTTGGCAAGATGAAAAATTCAAAAATGTCTTTAAAATAGTTTTAAAGCATGTATCAGGTTTATTAATATGAATATTTTGTGTTTTTGTTGGTTTTGTGTAATTTGAAATGACATTTGCAACATTGTTTTTACCAAAGTAAGACTGAGGGCTCCTGAAAATGTCCCATGGTGTAACCGCAAAGAATAATAAATATTACATATTTTAATCACCTACAGTGTATTTAAGTGCATTTATAATATAATATATTAAAAACAAAAATGCATGATAATAATATATTTATTTATTTATATCATTTCTATCTCTCCCAATTTGGCTCTATATAAATAAAGATTGATTGATAAAAAAGAATTCATTTTAAAACATCAAATGAAAAAAAAAAAAATTGGAGTATTCCTTCATTTAAATTTGAATGTGTTTTGTCAATATTGAGCAGGATCTATCCTAAAAACAACTATTTTTTCAAAATAAGTTTTGGCCAATTATGTAAAATTTGTTAAAAACCTATTATTGCATTGCAAAAGTGGATTATATTTATTCCACATACACATTTATTTTTCTGTACATAATCAGAGTGTCATGAAAAAATACTGATTACCCCTGTTGGGACACTGGGTTACATCAATGGATGTAATCAGTATTTTTCAAAGGAACCTGATACACTACCTGACCATGTTCCTTTTATAGTCAAACACCATTGTTTGTTGAAGAAATGGACACTGAAAATCAAATATGACAGTCAACAAGGTTCAGTGAACTTGGTTTTTCATGTTATTTCAGTTAAGAAAAAGGAACATTTAGCAACAAGAAATGATTAGGATATTAAGATTTATATCCAGTCAAGAAAACATCATTGTAATTTCATTTAATAAATGAAATCATTTCTTCAAATGTAAATTCTGTGCTGAAAACATTTTGCAGCAACAATCATGGTAACTTTAACTCGTGTTTTGTATCATAGAAGAAAAAAAAACAAAACCTGACAATAACAACTCATGAGTCAACTCATAACTTGTCTTCTATTGGGAATACATTTGATACATTTTGACAATAAGACAAT